>NW_026608872.1:1000000-1002500 GCF_029499605.1 Hyla sarda | reverse complement strand
AAAAGAAAAAAAAATTATATATATATATATATATATATACATATATATAGAGAGAGAGAGATAAATATATATAGAGATAGATGGGTGGATAGATAGATAGATAGACATAGATAGATAGATAGACATACATACACACATACACACATACACACATACACACATATGTGTGTATTGTTGGAGTTGCAAACATGGGTGCACTTGACAAACTCAGTGCGGCTATTCCCCATTGAAAGATTGTTGCACCCAGGACCCTTAGCACTGGGATATGCTACTCAATACCACTGGCATGGCCAGGTGTAAACAACATCTGACCTTTGTTGTGTATGTAACCATGGAGATTGTGATGTCGCCTAGGCCCACCAAAGAACAGCCTTGTCAGAAGCAGCACTGCCATGAGCAGAAGTAGCAGCACCATAGGTTGTCAAATAAGTTGGATTTAACCAAGACAAGTGAGTCCAATAGGATGCAGGTATGTCCTCTATCCTTACAGCTTCCCGTGGCTGTTGGTTTTATACCGTTTGGGGACAGCCAAGGAGGCGTCAGCAGGCAACACAGGTAAGTGTGTGCTTGTATGTGTGTGTGTGTGTGTGTGTGTGTTTCCTATGCAGATCCTAAACCCAGTATCAAATGCAAGTAGGAGGAGTAAGAAGGGTTCCTGCCAAAGCCAGGTTATGGATTGCATTTAAAAATGGTCCATCAGAGTGAAATGGACTCCCATCTTCCTGCTTAGCAATAATGATATGGGTTTAGGGTCTGCTGTGTGTACTGGTGGGTGACTGCCACCCAGCCAGAGTGTGTATGGGAGGCTGCCAGCCAGCCTCCCTTCCTACAAGTAGTGATGGTGCATGTGAAGGGGACAGCGTTGGTTCCTCCCCTTTCACAGTTATCACTTCTCATCCTTCCTTTTGGCTGGTATCAAATGTGGTGTCTGTTTATATCAGTTTAATATCTGATATGTCCCCTATCTGATAGCATATATTAAATGCACCACCAGGTTTCAGTGTTGGAAAGAAAGATTATCTGTTTATTTGCTGCAGCTGCTTGCTGGCTAGTCCAGTGAGCCCCTACTGCAGGCAATAGACAATAGGTGGTGCCTATGTGCCTAGGTGGATAGGACATCAGCTATGAGGCATTTGTTTGTACAAACTGCTGCTCACAACTAATGTTGTAATATAGTGTCTCCATCTGCTGGTGGTATTGAATAAGCAATAGTGCAATGATAGGGTCTGAAAAAGAAGAAAAATAAGAAGCAGCAGCATAGGAAAGAAGGAAAACATGGAGAGAAGAAAAAAAGAAGGTAAAAATGAGGTGAAAACATGTTTAAAAAAGTATTTCCATCTCTCTCTCTCTCTATATGTATATACATATATATATATATATATATATATATATTTAAAAGAAAAAAAAATTATATATATATACATATAAAGAGAGAGAGAGAGAGATAAATATATATATAGATAGATGGGTGGATAGATAGATAGATAGACATACATACACACATACACACATACACACATACATACATATGTGTGTATTGTTGGAGTTGCAAACATGGGTGCACTTGACAAACTCAGTGCGGCTATTCCCCATTGAAAGATTGTTGCACCCAGGACCCTTAGCACTGGGATATGCTACTCAATACCACTGGCATGGCCAGGTGTAAACAACATCTGACCTTTGTTGTGTATGTAACCATGGAGATTGTGATGTCGCCTAGGCCCACCAAAGAACAGCCTTGTCAGAAGCAGCACTGCCATGAGCAGAAGTAGCAGCACCATAGGTTGTCAAATAAGTTGGATTTAACCAAGACAAGTGAGTCCAATAGGATGCAGGTATGTCCTCTATCCTTACAGCTTCCCGTGGCTGTTGGTTTTATACCGTTTGGGGACAGCCAAGGAGGCGTCAGCAGGCAACACAGGTAAGTGTGTGCTTGTATATGTGTGTGTGTGTGTGTGTGTGTGTTTCCTATGCAGATCCTAAACCCAGTATCAAATGCAAGTAGGAGGAGTAAGAAGGGTTCCTGCCAAAGCCAGGTTATGGATTGCATTTAAAAATGGTCCATCAGAGTGAAATGGACTCCCATCTTCCTGCTTAGCAATAATGATATGGGTTTAGGGTCTGCTGTGTGTACTGGTGGGTGACTGCCACCCAGCCAGAGTGTGTATGGGAGGCTGCCAGCCAGCCTCCCTTCCTACAAGTAATGATGGTGCATGTGAAGGGGACAGCGTTGGTTCCTCCCCTTTCACAGTTATCACTTCTCATCCTTCCTTTTGGCTGGTATCAAATGTGGTGTCTGTTTATATCAGTTTAATATCTGATATGTCCCCTATCTGATAGCATATATTAAATGCACCACCAGGTTTCAGTGTTGGAAAGAAAGATTATCTGTTTATTTGCTGCAGCTGCTTGCTGGCTAGTCCAGTGGGCCCCTACTGCAGGCAATAGACAATAGGTGGTGCCTATGTGCCTAGGTGGATAGGACATCAGCTATGAGGCA
>NW_026608872.1:905000-995000 GCF_029499605.1 Hyla sarda | reverse complement strand
GCAGATCCTAAACCCAGTATCAAATGCAAGTTGGAGGAGTAAGAAGGGTTCCTGCCAAAGCCAGGTTATGGATTGCATTTAAAAATGGTCCATCAGAGTGAAATGGACTCCCATCTTCCTGCTTAGCAATAATGATATGGGTTTAGGGTCTGCTGTGTGTACTGGTGGGTGACTGCCACCCAGCCAGAGTGTGTATGGGAGGCTGCCAGCCAGCCTCCCTTCCTACAAGTAATGATGGTGCATGTGAAGGGGACAGCGTTGGTTCCTCCCCTTTCACAGTTATCACTTCTCATCCTTCCTTTTGGCTGGTATCAAATGTGGTGTCTGTTTATATCAGTTTAATATCTGATATGTCCCCTATCTGATAGCATATATTAAATGCACCACCAGGTTTCAGTGTTGGAAAGAAAGATTATCTGTTTATTTGCTGCAGCTGCTTGCTGTCTAGTCCAGTGGGTACCTACTGCAGGCAATAGACAATAGGTAGTGCCTATGTGCCTAGGTGAATAGGACATCAGCTATGAGGCATTTGTTTGTACAAACTGCTGCTCACAACTAATGTTGTAATATAGTGTCTCCATCTGCTGGTGGTATTGAATAAGCAATAGTGCAATGATAGGGTCTGAAAAAGAAGAAAAATAAGAAGCAGCAGCATAGGAAAGAAGGAAAACATGGAGAGAAGAAAAAAAGAAGGTAAAAATGAGGTGAAAACATGTTTAAAAAAGTATTTCCATCTCTCTCTCTCTCTATATGTATATACATATATATATATATATATATATTTAAAAGAAAAAAAAATTATATATATATATATATATATACATATAGAGAGAGAGAGAGAGATAAATATATATAGAGATAGATGGGTGAATAGATAGATAGACATACATACACACATACACACATACATACATACATATGTGTGTATTGTTGGAGTTGCAAACATGGGTGCACTTGACAAACTCAGTGCGGCTATTCCCCATTGAAAGATTGTTGCACCCAGGACCCTTAGCACTGGGATATGCTACTCAATACCACTGGCATGGCCAGGTGTAAACAACATCTGACCTTTGTTGTGTATGTAACCATGGAGATTGTGATGTCGCCTAGGCCCACCAAAGAACAGCCTTGTCAGAAGCAGCACTGCCATGAGCATAAGTAGCAGCACCATAGGTTGTCAAATAAGTTGGATTTAACCAAGACAAGTGAGTCCAATAGGATGCAGGTATGTCCTCTATCCTTACAGCTTCCCGTGGCTGTTGGTTTTATACCGTTTGGGGACAGCCAAGGAGGCGTCAGCAGGCAACACAGGTAAGTGTGTGCTTGTGTGTGTGTGTGTGTGTTTCCTATGCAGATCCTAAACCCAGTATCAAATGCAAGTAGGAGGAGTAAGAAGGGTTCCTGCCAAAGCCAGGTTATGGATTTCATTTAAAAATGGTCCATCAGAGTGAAATGGACTCCCATCTTCCTGCTTAGCAATAATGATATGGGTTTAGGGTCTGCTGTGTGTACTGGTGGGTGACTGCCACCCAGCCAGAGTGTGTATGGGAGGCTGCCAGCCAGCCTCCCTTCCTACAAGTAGTGATGGTGCATGTGAAGGGGACAGCGTTGGTTCCTCCCCTTTCACAGTTATCACTTCTCATCCTTCCTTTTGGCTGGTATCAAATGTGGTGTCTGTTTATATCAGTTTAATATCTGATATGTCCCCTATCTGATAGCAGATATTAAGTGCACCACCAGGTTTCAGTGTTGGAAAGAAAGGTTATCTGTTTATTTGCTGCAGCTGCAGCTGCTTGCTGGCTAGTCCAGTGGGCCCCTACTGCAGGCAAAAGACAATAGGTGGTGCCTATGTGCCTAGGTGGATAGGACATCAGCTATGAGGCATTTGTTTGTACAAACTGCTGCTCACAACTAATGTTGTAATATAGTGTCTCCATCTGCTGGTGGTATTGAATAAGCAATAGTGCAATGATAGGGTTTGAAAAAGAAGAAAAATAAGAAGCAGCAGCATAGGAAAGAAGGAAAACATGGAGAGAAGAAAAAAAGAAGGTAAAAATGAGGTGAAAACATGTTTAAAAAAGTATTTCCATCTCTCTCTCTCTCTATATGTATATACATATATATATATATATATATATATATATATATTTAAAAGAAAAAAAAATTATATATATATATATATATATATATATATATATATATATACATATAGAGAGAGAGAGAGAGAGAGAGAGATAAATATATATAGAGATAGATGGGTGAATAGATAGATAGATAGACATACATACACACATACACACATACACACATACATACATACATATGTGTGTATTGTTGGAGTTGCAAACATGGGTGCACTTGACAAACTCAGTGCGGCTATTCCCCATTGAAAGATTGTTGCACCCAGGACCCTTAGCACTGGGATATGCTACTCAATACCACTGGCATGGCCAGGTGTAAACAACATCTGACCTTTGTTGTGTATGTAACCATGGAGATTGTGATGTCGCCTAGGCCCACCAAAGAACAGCCTTGTCAGAAGCAGCACTGCCATGAGCATAAGTAGCAGCACCATAGGTTGTCAAATAAGTTGGATTTAACCAAGACAAGTGAGTCCAATAGGATGCAGGTATGTCCTCTATCCTTACAGCTTCCCGTGGCTGTTGGTTTTATACCGTTTGGGGACAGCCAAGGAGGCGTCAGCAGGCAACACAGGTAAGTGTGTGCTTGTGTGTGTGTGTGTGTGTGTTTCCTATGCAGATCCTAAACCCAGTATCAAATGCAAGTAGGAGGAGTAAGAAGGGTTCCTGCCAAAGCCAGGTTATGGATTGCATTTAAAAATGGTCCATCAGAGTGAAATGGACTCCCATCTTCCTGCTTAGCAATAATGATATGGGTTTAGGGTCTGCTGTGTGTACTGGTGGGTGACTGCCACCCAGCCAGAGTGTGTATGGGAGGCTGCCAGCCAGCCTCCCTTCCTACAAGTAGTGATGGTGCATGTGAAGGGGACAGCGTTGGTTCCTCCCCTTTCACAGTTATCACTTCTCATCCTTCCTTTTGGCTGGTATCAAATGTGGTGTCTGTTTATATCAGTTTAATATCTGATATGTCCCCTATCTGGTAGCATATATTAAGTGCACCACCAGGTTTCAGTGTTGGAAAGAAAGATTACCTGTTTATTTGCTGCTGCTGCTGCAGCTGCTTGCTGGCTAGTCCAGTGGGTCCCTACTGCAGGCAAAAGACAATAGGTGGTGCCTATGTGCCTAGGTGGATAGGACATCAGCTATGAGGCATTTGTTTGTACAAACTGCTGCTCACAACTAATGTTGTAATATAGTGTCTCCATCTGCTGGGGTTATGGAATAAGCAATAGTGCAATGATAGGGTCTGAAAAAGAAGAAAAATAAGAAGCAGCAGCATAGGAAAGAAGGAAAACATGGAGAGAAGAAAAAAAGAAGGTAAAAATGAGGTGAAAACATGTTTAAAAAAGTATTTCCATCTCTCTCTCTCTATATATGTATATACATATATATATATATATATATATATATATATATATATATATATATATATATATATTTAAAAGAAAAAAAAAAATATATATATATATACATATATAGAGAGAGAGAGAGATAAATATATATAGAGATAGATGGGTGGATAGATAGATAGATAGACACACATACACACATACACACATACACACATACACACATACATACATACATATGTGTGTATTGTTGGAGTTGCAAACATGGGTGCACTTGACAAACTCAGTGCGGCTATTCCCCATTGAAAGATTGTTGCACCCTGGACCCTTAGCACTGGGATATGCTACTCAATACCACTGGCATGGCCAGGTGTAAACAACATCTGACCTTTGTTGTGTATGTAACCATGGAGATTGTGATGTCGCCTAGGCCCACCAAAGAACAGCCTTGTCAGAAGCAGCACTGCCATGAGCAGAAGTAGCAGCACCATAGGTTGTCAAATAAGTTGGATTTAACCAAGACAAGTGAGTCTAATAGGATGCGGGTATGTCCTCTATCCTTACAGCTTCCCGTGGCTGTTGGTTTTATACCGTTTGGGGACAGCCAAGGAGGCGTCAGCAGGCAACACAGGTAAGTGTGTGCTTGTGTGTGTGTGTGTGTGTGTGTGTGTTTCCTATGCAGATCCTAAACCCAGTATCAAATGCAAGTAGGAGGAGTAAGAAGGGTTCCTGCCAAAGCCAGGTTATGGATTGCATTTAAAAATGGTCCATCAGAGTGAAATGGACTCCCATCTTCCTGCTTAGCAATAATGATATGGGTTTAGGGTCTGCTGTGTGTACTGGTGGGTGACTGCCACCCAGCCAGAGTGTGTATGGGAGGCTGCCAGCCAGCCTCCCTTCCTACAAGTAGTGATGGTGCATGTGAAGGGGACAGCGTTGGTTCCTCCCCTTTCACAGTTATCACTTCTCATCCTTCCTTTTGGCTGGTATCAAATGTGGTGTCTGTTTATATCAGTTTAATATCTGATATGTCCCCTATCTGATAGCAGATATTAAGTGCACCACCAGGTTTCAGTGTTGGAAAGAAAGGTTATCTGTTTATTTGCTGCAGCTGCTTGCTGGCTAGTCCAGTGGGCCCCTACTGCAGGCAAAAGACAATAGGTGGTGCCTATGTGCCTAGGTGGATAGGACATCAGCTATGAGGCATTTGTTTGTACAAACTGCTGCTCACAACTAATGTTGTAATATAGTGTCTCCATCTGCTGGTGGTATTGAATAAGCAATAGTGCAATGATAGGGTTTGAAAAAGAAGAAAAATAAGAAGCAGCAGCATAGGAAAGAAGGAAAACATGGAGAGAAGAAAAAAAGAAGGTAAAAATGAGGTGAAAACATGTTTAAAAAAGTATTTCCATCTCTCTCACTCTATATGTATACACATATATATATATATATATATATATATTTAAAAGAAAAAAAAATTATATATATATATATATATATATATATATATATATATACATATAGAGAGAGAGAGAGATAAATATATATAGAGATAAATGGGTGGATAGATAGATAGATAGATAGATAGATAGATAGATACACATAGATACACATACATACATACATACATACATACGTGTGTATTGTTGGAGTTGCAAACATGGGTGCACTTGACAAACTCAGTGCGGCTATTCCCCATTGAAAGATTGTTGCACCCAGGACCCTTAGCACTGGGATATGCTACTCAATACCACTGGCATGGCCAGGTGTAAACAACATCTGACCTTTGTTGTGTATGTAACCATGGAGATTGTGATGTCGCCTAGGCCCACCAAAGAACAGCCTTGTCAGAAGCAGCACTGCCATGAGCAGAAGTAGCAGCACCATAGGTTGTCAAATAAGTTGGATTTAACCAAGACAAGTGAGTCCAATAGGATGCAGGTATGTCCTCTATCCTTACAGCTTCCCGTGGCTGTTGGTTTTATACCGTTTGGGGACAGCCAAGGAGGCGTCAGCAGGCAACACAGGTAAGTGTGTGCTTGTATGTGTGTGTGTGTGTGTGTGTGTGTGTGTGTGTGTGTGTGTGTGTGTTTCCTATGCAGATCCTAAACCCAGTATCAAATGCAAGTAGGAGGAGTAAGAAGGGTTCCTGCCAAAGCTAGGTTATGGATTGCATTTAAAAATGGTCCATCAGAGTGAAATGGACTCCCATCTTCCTGCTTAGCAATAATGATATGGGTTTAGGGTCTGCTGTGTGTACTGGTGGGTGACTGCCACCCAGCCAGAGTGTGTATGGGAGGCTGCCAGCCAGCCTCCCTTCCTACAAGTAATGATGGTGCATGTGAAGGGGACAGCGTTGGTTCCTCCCCTTTCACAGTTATCACTTCTCATTCTTCCTTTTGGCTGGTATCAAATGTGGTGTCTGTTTATATCAGTTTAATATATGATATGTCCCCTATCTGATAGCATATATTAAATGCACCACCAGGTTTCAGTGTTGGAAAGAAAGATTATCTGTTTATTTGCTGCTGCAGCTGCTTGCTGGCTAGTCCAGTGGGCCCCTACTGCAGGCAATAGACAATAGGTGGTGCCTATGTGCCTAGGTGGATAGGACATCAGCTATGAGGCATTTGTTTGTACAAACTGCTGCTCACAACTAATGTTGTAATATAGTGTCTCCATCTGCTGGTGGTATTGAATAAGCAATAGTGCAATGATAGGGTCTGAAAAAGAAGAAAAATAAGAAGCAGCAGCATAGGAAAGAAGGAAAACATGGAGAGAAGAAAAAAAGAAGGTAAAAATGAGGTGAAAACATGTTTAAAAAAGTATTTCCATCTCTCTCTCTCTCTCTATATATATATATATATATATATATATATATATATTTAAAAGAAAAAAAAAAAATATATATATATATATACATATAGAGAGAGAGATAAATATATATATAGAGATAGATGGATGGATAGATAGATAGATAGATAGATAGACATACATACACACATACACACATACACACATACACACATACACACATACACACATACACACATACACACATACACACATACATACATACATACATACATACATACATACATATGTGTGTATTGTTGGAGTTGCAAACATGGGTGCACTTGACAAACTCAGTGCGGCTATTCCCCATTGAAAGATTGTTGCACCCAGGACCCTTAGCACTGGGATATGCTACTCAATACCACTGGCATGGCCAGGTGTAAACAACATCTGACCTTTGTTGTGTATGTAACCATGGAGATTGTGATGTCGCCTAGGCCCACCAAAGAACAGCCTTGTCAGAAGCAGCACTGCCATGAGCAGAAGTAGCAGCACCATAGGTTGTCAAATAAGTTGGATTTAACCAAGACAAGTGAGTCCAATAGGATGCAGGTATGTCCTCTATCCTTACAGCTTCCCGTGGCTGTTGGTTTTATACCGTTTGGGGACAGCCAAGGAGGCGTCAGCAGGCAACACAGGTAAGTGTGTGCTTGTATGTGTGTGTGTGTGTGTGTGTTTCCTATGCAGATCCTAAACCCAGTATCAAATGCAAGTAGGAGGAGTAAGAAGGGTTCCTGCCAAAGCCAGGTTATGGATTGCATTTAAAAATGGTCCATCAGAGTGAAATGGACTCCCATCTTCCTGCTTAGCAATAATGATATGGGTTTAGGGTCTGCTGTGTGTACTGGTGGGTGACTGCCACCCAGCCAGAGTGTGTATGGGAGGCTGCCAGCCAGCCTCCCTTCCTACAAGTAGTGATGGTGCATGTGAAGGGGACAGCGTTGGTTCCTCCCCTTTCACAGTTATCACTTATCATCCTTCCTTTTGGCTGGTATCAAAAGTGGTGTCTGTTTATATCAGTTTAATATCTGATATGTCCCCTATCTGGTAGCATATATTAAGTGCACCACCAGGTTTCAGTGTTGGAAAGAAAGATTACCTGTTTATTTGCTGCTGCAGCTGCTTGCTGGCTAGTCCAGTGGGTCCCTACTGCAGGCAAAAGACAATAGGTGGTGCCTATGTGCCTAGGTGGATAGGACATCAGCTATGAGGCATTTGTTTGTACAAACTGCTGCTCACAACTAATGTTGTAATATAGTGTCTCCATCTGCTGGTGGTATTGAATAAGCAATAGTGCAATGATAGGGTCTGAAAAAGAAGAAAAATAAGAAGCAGCAGCATATGAAAAAAGGAGGAAAGAAGGAAAACATGGAGAGAAGAAAAAAAAGAAGGTAAAAATGAGGTGAAAACATGTTTAAAAAAGTATTTCCATCTCTCTCTCTCTATATGTATATATATATATATATATATATATATATATATATTTAAAAGAAAAAAAAAATTATATATATACATATAGAGAGAGAGAGATAAATATATATAGAGATAGATGGGTGGATAGATAGATAGATAGATAGATAGATAGATAGATAGATAGATAGATAGATACACATACATACATACATACATACATACATACATACATACATACATACATACATAAATATGTGTGTATTGTTGGAGTTGCAAACATGGGTGCACTTGACAAACTCAGTGCGGCTATTCCGCATTGAAAGATTGTTGCATCCAGGACCCTTAGCACTGTGATATGCTACTCAATACCACTGGCATGGCCAGGTGTAAACAACATCTGACCTTTGTTGTGTATGTAACCATGCAGATTGTGATGTCGCCTAGGCCCACCAAAGAACAGCCTTGTCAGAAGCAGCACTGCCATGAGCAGAAGCAGCAGCACCATAGGTTGTCAAATAAGCTGGATTTAACCAAGACAAGTGAGTCCAATAGGATGCAGGTATGTCCTCTATCCTTACAGCTTCCCGTGGCTGTTGGTTTTATACCGTTTGGGGACAGCCAAGGAGGCGTCAGCAGGCAACACATGTAAGTGTGTGCTTGTGTGTGTGTGTGTGTGTGTGTTTCCTATGCAGATCCTAAACCCAGTATCAAATGCAAGTAGGAGGAGTAAGAAGGGTTCCTGCCAAAGCCAGGTTATGGATTGCATTTAAAAATGGTCCATCAGAGTGAAATGGACACCCATCTTCCTGCTTAGCAATAATGATATGGGTTTAGGGTCTCCTGTGTGTACTGGTGGGTGACTGCCACCCAGCCAGAGTGTGTATGGGAGGCTGCCAGCCAGCCTCCCTTCCTACAAGTAGTGATGGTGCATGTGAAGGGGACAGCGTTGGTTCCTCCCCTTTCACAGTTATCACTTCTCATCCTTCCTTTTGGCTGGTATCAAATGTGGTGTCTGTTTATATCAGTTTAATATCTGATATGTCCCCTATCTGATAGCAGATATTAAGTGCACCACCAGGTTTCAGTGTTGGAAAGAAAGATTATCTGTTTATTTGCTGCAGCTGCTTGCTGGCTAGTCCAGTGGGCCCCTACTGCAGGCAATAGACAATAGGTGGTGCCTATGTGCCTAGGTGGATAGGACATCAGCTATGAGGCATTTGTTTGTACAAACTGCTGCTCACAACTAATGTTGTAATATAGTGTCTCCATCTGCTGGTGGTATTGAATAAGCAATAGTGCAATGATAGGGTCTGAAAAAGAAGAAAAATAAGAAGCAGCAGCATAGGAAAGAAGGTAAAAATGAGGTGAAAACATGTTTAAAAAAGTATTTCCATCTCTCTCTCTCTATATGTATATATATATATATATTTAAAAGAAAAAAAAATTATATATATATATATATATATATACATATAGAGAGAGAGAGAGAGATAAATATATATAGAGATAGATGGGTGGATAGATAGATAGATAGACAGATACACATACATACATACATACATACATACATACATACATACATACGTGTGTATTGTTGGAGTTGCAAACATGGGTGCACTTGACAAACTCAGTGCGGCTATTCCCCATTGAAAGATTGTTGCACCCAGGACCCTTAGCACTGGGATATGCTACTCAATACCACTGGCATGGCCAGGTGTAAACAACATCTGACCTTTGTTTTGTATGTAACCATGGAGATTGTGATGTCGCCTAGGCCCACCAAAGAACAGCCTTGTCAGAAGCAGCACTGCCATGAGCAGAAGTAGCAGCACCATAGGTTGTCAAATAAGTTGGATTTAACCAAGACAAGTGAGTCCAATAGGATGCAGGTATGTCCTCTATCCTTACAGCTTCCCGTGGCTGTTGGTTTTATACCGTTTGGGGACAGCCAAGGGGGCGTCAGCAGGCAACACAGGTAAGTGTGTGCTTGTATGTGTGTGTGTGTGTGTGTGTGTGTGTGTGTTTCCTATGCAGATCCTAAACCCAGTATCAAATGCAAGTAGGAGGAGTAAGAAGGGTTCCTGCCAAAGCCAGGTTATGGATTGCATTTAAAAATGGTCCATCAGAGTGAAATGGACTCCCATCTTCCTGCTTAGCAATAATGATATGGGTTTAGGGTCTGCTGTGTGTACTGGTGGGTGACTGCCACCCAGCCAGAGTGTGTATGGGAGGCTGCCAGCCAGCCTCCCTTCCTACAAGTAGTGATGGTGCATGTGAAGGGGACAGCGTTGGTTCCTCCCCTTTCACAGTTATCACTTCTCATCCTTCCTTTTGGTTGGTATCAAATGTGGTGTCTGTTTATATCAGTTTAATATCTGATATGTCCCCTATCTGATAGCAGATATTAAGTGCACCACCAGGTTTCAGTGTTGGAAAGAAAGGTTATCTGTTTATTTGCTGCAGCTGCTTGCTGGCTAGTCCAGTGGGCCCCTACTGCAGGCAAAAGACAATAGGTGGTGCCTATGTGCCTAGGTGGATAGGACATCAGCTATGAGGCATTTGTTTGTACAAACTGCTGCTCACAACTAATATTGTAATATAGTGTCTCCATCTGCTGGTGGTATTGAATAAGCAATAGTGCAATGATAGGGTTTGAAAAAGAAGAAAAATAAGAAGCAGCAGCATAGGAAAGAAGGAAAACATGGAGAGAAGAAAAAAAGAAAGTAAAAATGAGGTGAAAACATGTTTAAAAAATTATTTCCATCTCTCTCTCTCTCTATATGTATATATATATATATATATATATATATATTTAAAAGAAAAAAAATTATATATATACATATAGAGAGAGAGAGATAAATATATATAGAGATAGATGGGTGAATAGATAGATAGATAGATAGATAGATAGAGAGATACACATACATACACACATACACACATACACACATACATACATACATAGATATGTGTGTATTGTTGGAGTTGCAAACATGGGTGCACTTGACAAACTCAGTGCGGCTATTCCCCATTGAAAGATTGTTGCATCCAGGTCCCTTAGCACTGTGATATGCTACTCAATACCACTGGCATGGCCAGGTGTAAACAACATCTGACCTTTGTTGTGTATGTAACCATGGAGATTGTGATGTCGCCTAGGCCCACCAAAGAACAGCCTTGTCAGAAGCAGCACTGCCATGAGCAGAAGCAGCAGCACCATAGGTTGTCAAATAAGCTGGATTTAACCAAGACAAGTGAGTCCAATAGGATGCAGGTATGTCCTCTATCCTTACAGCTTCCCGTGGCTGTTGGTTTTATACCGTTTGGGGACAGCCAAGGAGGCGTCAGCAGGCAACACAGGTAAGTGTGTGCTTGTGTGTGTGTGTGTGTGTGTGTTTCCTATGCAGATCCTAAACCCAGTATCAAATGCAAGTAGGAGGAGTAAGAAGGGTTCCTGCCAAAGCCAGTTTATGGATTGCATTTAAAAATGGTCCATCAGAGTGAAATGGACTCCCATCTTCCTGCTTAGCAATAATGATATGGGTTTAGGGTCTGCTGTGTGTACTGGTGGGTGACTGCCACCCAGCCAGAGTGTGTATGGGAGGCTGCCAGCCAGCCTCCCTTCCTACAAGTAGTGATGGTGCATGTGAAGGGGACAGCGTTGGTTCCTCCCCTTTCACAGTTATCACTGCTCATCCTTCGTTTTGGCTGGTATCAAATGTAGTGTCTGTTTATATCAGTTTAATATCTGATATGTCCCCTATCTGGTAGCATATATTAAGTGCACCACCAGGTTTCAGTGTTGGAAAGAAAGATAACCTGTTTATTTGCTGCTGCTGCTGCTGCAACAGCAGCTGCTTGCTGGCTAGTCCAGTGGGCCCCTACTGCAGGCAAAAGACAATAGGTGGTGCCTAGATGGATAGGTGGATAGGACATCAGCTATGAGGTATTTGTTTGTACAAACTGTTGCTCACAACTAATGTTGTAATATAGTGTCTCCATCTGCTGGTTTTATTGAATAAGCAATAGTGCAATGATAGGGTCTGAAAAAGAAGAAAAATAAGAAGCAGCAGCATAGGAAAAAAAGGAGGAAAGAAGGAAAACATGGAGAGAAGAAAAAAAAGAAGGTAAAAATGAGGTGAAAACATGTTTAAAAAAAGTATTTCCATCTCTCTCTCTCTATATATATATATGTATATACATATATATATATATATATATATATATATATATATTTAAAAGAAAAAAATTATATATATGTATATATATATATATATACATATAGAGAGAGAGAGAGATAAATATATATAGAGATAGATGGGTGGATAGATAGATAGATACACATACATACATATATACATACATACATACATATGTGTGTATTGTTGGAGTTGCAAACATGGGTGCACTTGACAAACTCAGTGCGGCTATTCCCCATTCAAAGATTGTTGCATCCAGGACCCTTAGCACTGTGATATGCTACCCAATACCACTGGCATGGCCAGGTGTAAACAACATCTGACCTTTGTTGTGTATGTAACCATGGAGATTGTGATGTCGCCTAGGCCCACCAAAGAACAGCCTTGTCAGAAGCAGCACTGCCATGAGCAGAAGCAGCAGCACCATAGGTTGTCAAATAAGCTGGATTTAACCAAGACAAGTGAGTGCAATAGGATGCAGGTATGTCCTCTATCCTTACAGCTTCCTGTGGCTGTTGGTTTTATACCGTTTGGGGACAGCCAAGGAGGCGTCAGTAGGCAACACAGGTAAGTGTGTGCTTGTGTGTGTGTGTGTGTGTGTGTATTTCCTATGCAGATCCTAAACCCAGTATCAAATGCAAGTAGGAGGAGTAAGAAGGGTTCCTGCCAAAGCCAGGTTATGGATTGCATTTAAAAATGGTCCATCAGAGTGAAATGGACTCCCATCTTCCTGCTTAGCAATAATGATATGGGTTTAGGGTCTGCTGTGTGTACTGGTGGGTGACTGCCAGCCAGCCTCCCTTCCTACAAGTAGTGATGGTGCATGTGAAGGGGACAGCGTTGGTTCCTCCCCTTTCACAGTTATCACTTCTCATCCTTCCTTTTGGCTGGTATCAAATGTGGTGTCTGTTTATATCAGTTTAATATCTGATATGTCCCCTATCTGATAGCATATATTAAATGCACCACCAGGGTTCAGTGTTGGATAGAAAGATTACCTGTTTATTTGCTGCTGCTGCTGCAGCTGCTTGCTGGCTAGTCCAGTGGGCACCTACTGCAGGCAAAAGACAATAGGTGGTGCCTATGTGCCTAGGTGGATAGGACATCAGCTATGAGACATTTGTTTGTACAAACTGCTGCTCACAACTAATGTTGTAATATAGTGTCTCCATCTGCTGGTGGTATTGAATGAGCAATAGTGCAATGATAGGGTCTGAAAAAGAAGAAAAATAAGAAGCAGCAGCATAGGAAAAAAGGAGGAAAGAAGGTAAAAATTAGGTGAAAACATGTTTAGAAAAGTATTTCCATCTCTCTCTCTCTATATGTATATACATATATATATATATATATATATATATATATATATATATATATTTAAAAGAAAGAAAAAAATAATATATATATATATATATATATATATATATACATATAGAGAGAGAGAGAGATAAATATATATAGAGATAGATGGGTGGATAGATAGATAGATAGATAGACAGACATACATACATATGTGTGTATTGTTGGAGTTGCAAACATGGGTGCACTTGACAAACTCAGTGCGGCTATTCCCCATTGAAAGATTGTTGCATCCAGGACCCTTAGCACTGTGATATGCTACTCAATACCACTGGCATGGCCAGGTGTAAACAACATCTGACCTTTGTTGTGTATGTAACCATGGAGATTGTGATGTCGCCTAGGCCCACCAAAGAACAGCCTTGTCAGAAGCAGCACTGCCATGAGCAGAAGCAGCAGCACCATAGGTTGTCAAATAAGCTGGATTTAACCAAGACAAGTGAGTCCAATAGGATGCCGGTATGTCCTCTATCCTTACAGCTTCCCGTGGCTGTTGGTTTTATACCGTTTGGGGACAGCCAAGGAGGCGTCAGCAGGCAACACAGGTAAGTGTGTGCTTGTATGTGTGTGTGTGTGTGTGTGTTTCCTATGCAGATCCTAAACCCAGTATCAAATGCAAGTAGGAGGAGTAAGAAGGGTTCCTGCCAAAGCCAGGTTATGGATTGCATTTAAAAATGGTCCATCAGAGTGAAATGGACTCCCATCTTCCTGCTTAGCAATAATGATATGGGTTTAGGGTCTGCTGTGTGTACTGGTGGGTGACTGCCACCCAGCCAGAGTGTGTATGGGAGGCTGCCAGCCAGCCTCCCTTCCTACAAGTAGTGATGGTGCATGTGAAGGGGACAGCGTTGGTTCCTCCCCTTTCACAGTTATCACTTCTCATCTTTCCTTTTGGCTGGTATCAAATGTAGTGTCTTTTTATATCAGTTTAATATCTGATATGTCCCCTATCTGGTAGCATATATTAAGTGCACCACCAGGTTTCAGTGTTGGAAAGAAAGATTACCTGTTTATTTACTACTGCTGCAGCTGCTTTCTGGCTAGTCCAGTGGGCCCCTACTGCAGGCAAAAGACAATAGGTGGTGCCGCTTGTGTCTGGCCCCTGTTAGAGCGACCAGGCACAGGACTGCTGCTGCTGCTGCTGAATGTCCTCTTTAATTGAATAAGCTCAGCAACCAGCACACCTGTGCAGGTTGGACATGACATGATAGGTAGAAGTCTTTCAGGTAGTGGGTGTTGAATCTTGTATGATGAGGTTTCTAGGAGGGGGTGTGTTATGCAGATTAGGGTGGATGGAGAGAGATCTGAGAACGCCGTATGCTTTGGTGAGTCCTGGTTGGTATGGGTTTGTTGAGGTGTTCATGAGAAAGTTTGGTTTGATAGGTGTGAGACAGGATGTGTTAAAGGAGAAGAAGAGTATGGTGAAGTGTATTAGGGTGAAGGATGTTCAGTGTAATATTAATATGGTGAGAGAATAGAATGTGAGTAAAGTGTGGAAGAGTTTGGAGACAGATGGTATGACTAATAGACAGAGAGAGATTGTATGGCAGAGTTTGCATGGTGCATTGCCAGTGAGAGAGGTACAGAAGAGTCGGGGGATTGGAAGAAGTGAGAGATGTCCGAGAGAGGGTTGTGGAGGGAATGAGATTATTATGCATTTGTTTTGGAATTGTGATAGAGCGCAAGAAGTGTGGAAGGGAATTGGTCCGTTGGCTAAAGAATTTATGGGGGTAAGAAAGTGGTCTTTTGAAGTGATTATGTTTGGTCTGGGGGTGGTAGGTGGGAGGAAGGAGAGAATGTTATATGTGTTGTTAGCAATAATTAAGGAGGTATTGTGGGATGTTAGGAATTTGTATATACCGTATTTATCGTCGTATAACACGCACTTTTTAGGCTAAAATTTTTAGCCTAAAGTCTATGTGCGTGTTATACGCCGATACCACCCCAGGAAAGGCAGGGGGAGAGAGGCCGTCGCTGCCCGCTTCTCTCCCCCTGCCTTCCCTGGGGTCTAGAGCCCTGCTGCCGGCCCTTCTCACCCCCTGGCTATCAGCGCCGCTGCCCGTTCTGTCCCCCTGACTATCGGTACCGGCGAGAGAAGGGGCAGCGGCACCCATTGCCGGCGCCGCTGCCCCGTTGCCTCCCCCCATCCCCGGTGGCATAATTACCTGGGTCCGCGCTGCTGCAGGCCTCCGGCGTGCGTCCCCTTCGTCGTTGCTATGCGCTGCACGGCGCGGCGCATGACGTCAGTGCGCCGCGCCATTCATAGCAATGACGCAGGGGCTGCACGCCGGAGGCCTGCAGCAGCGCGGACCCGACCCAGGTAATTATGCCACCGGGGATGGGGGGAGGCAATGGGGCAGTGGCGCCGGCAATGGGTGCCGCTGCCCCTTCTCTCCCCCTGGCTGTCGGCGCCGCTTCTCTCCCCCTGGCTATCGGCGCCGGCAATGGGGCGCCGGTACCGATAGTCAGGGGGACAGAACGGGCAGCGGCGCCGATAGCCAGGGGGAGAGAAGGGCCGGCAGCAGGGCTCTAGACCCCAGGAAAGGCAGGGGGAGAGAAGCGGGCAGCGACGGCCTCTCTCGCCCTGCATTTCCTGGGGGTGTATCGGGGTATACACGCGCACACACGCACCCTCATTTTACCATGGATATTTGGGTAAACAACTTTTTTTACCCAAATATCCTTGGTAAAATGAGGGTGCGTGTTATAGGCCGGTGCGTGGTATACCCCGATAAATACGGTATTTAAGAAGAAGGATGTGTCGGTTGAAGAGTGTATGAGAATGATATTAGATAGATTGCATACTGTATATTTGTGGGATAAGAAGAGATTTGGAGAGGATGATGCGGAGGGGACTTGGAAGTTTTTAAAATGGAGACACGTTGTGAGGGTATGAGGGTGGTGTGTTGTTATGCTATGTACTTTGTTTTGGGGTGTATTTTGTTATATGTTGATAAAGTAACCTAATGATGAGTTTGGTGAATTGTGACTAAGTTCAGTAAATCTGAGAGGCAAACGTGAAGTAAACCTGAACGATTAAGTTTTAATTCAAACCTGAAGGTTTAAAAAAAAAAATAAAAATAAAAAAGTCTGTTTTTATCAGTTTAACCCCTTAAGGACGGAGCCCATTTTGGCCTTAAGGACCGGAGCGTTTTTTGCACATCTGACCACTGTCACTTTAAACATTAATAACTCTGGAATGCTTTTAGTTATCATTCTGATTCCGAGATTGTTTTTTCGTGACATATTATACTTTAACATAGTGGTAAATTTTTGTCGATACTTGCATCCTTTCTTGGTGAAAAATCCGTAAATTTGATGAAAAATTTGAAAATTTTGCATTTTTCTAACTTTGAAGCTCTCTGCTTGTAAGGAAAATGGATATTACGAATACATTTTTTTTTGGTTCACATATACAATATGTCTACTTTATGTTTGCATCATAAAATTTACGTGTTTTTACTTTTGGAAGACACCAGAGGGCTTCAACGGTCAGCAGCAATTTTCCGATTTTTCACAAAATTTTCAAACTCAGTATTTTTCAGGGACCAGTTCACGTTTGAAGTGGATTTGAAGGGTCTTCATATTAGAAATACCCCATAAATTACCCCATTATAAAAACTACACCCCCCAAAGTATTCAAAATGACATTCAGTCAGCGTTTTAACCCTTTAGGTGTTTCACACGAATAGCAGCAAAGTGAAGGAGAAAATTCACAATCTTCATTTTTTACACTCACATGTTCTTGTAGACCCAATTTTAGAATTTTTACAAGGGGTAAAAGGACAAAATTTTTACTTGTATTTGTAGCCCAATTTCTCTCGAGTAAGGACATACCTCATATGTCTATGTAAAGTGTTCGGCGGGCGCAGTAGAGGGCTCAGAAGGGAAGGAGCGACAAGGGGATTTTGGAGAGTACGTTTTTCTGAAATGGTTTTTGGGGGGCATGTTACCTTTAGGAAGCCCTTATGGTGCCAGAACAGCAAAAAAAAAAAACACATGGCATACCATTTTGGAAACTAGACCCCTCGGGGAATGTAACATGGGATAAAGTGAACCTTAATACCCCACAGGTGTTTCACGACTTTTGCAAATGTAAAAAAATAAAATAAATTTTTTACCTAAAATGCTTGTTTTCCCGAAAAATTTTTATTTTTAAAAAGGGTAATAGCAGAAAACACCCCTAAAAATTTGAAGCCCAATTTCTCCCGATTCAGAAAACACCCCATATGGGGGTGAAAAGTGCTCTGCTGGCGCACTACAGGTCTCGGAAGAGAAGGAGTCACATTTGGCTTTTTGAACGCAAATTTTTCTCTGGGGGCATGCCGCATTTAGGAAGCCCCTATGGTGCCAGGACAGCAAAAAAAACCCCACATGGCATACCATTTTGGAAACTAGACCCCTCGGGGAACGTAACAAGGGGTTAAGTGAACCTTTATACCCCACAGGTGTTTCACGACTTTTGCATATGTAAAAAAAAAAAATTTTTTTTTACCTAAAATGCTTGTTTTCCCAAAAATTTTACATTTTTTAAAAAGGGTAAAAGCAGAAAATACCCCCCAAAATTTGTAACCCAATTTCTCCCAAGTACGGCGATACCCCATATGTGACCCTTAACTGTTGCCTTGAAATACGACAGGGCTCCAAAGTGAGAGCGCCGTGCGCATTTGAGGCCTAAATTAGGGATTGCTTAGGGGTGGACATAGGGGTATTCTACGCCAGTGATTCCCAAACAGGGTGCCTCCAGCTGTTGCAAAACTCCCAGCATGCCTGGACAGTCAACGGCTGTCCGACAATACTGGGAGTTGTTTTGCAACAGCTGGAGGCTCCGTTCTGGAAACAGTGGCGTACCAGACGTTTTTCATTTTTATTGGGGAGGGGGGGGGGGCTGTGTAGGGGTATGTGTATACGTAGTGTTTTTTACTTTTTATTTTATTTTTTGTGGTAGTGTAGTGTAGTGTTTTTAGGGTACAGTCACACGGGCGGGGGTTCACAGTAGTTTCTCGCTGGCAATTTGAGCTGCAGCAGAAAGTTTGCGGCAGCTCAAATTTGCAGCCAGATACTTACTGTAATCCTCCGCCCATGTGAGTGTACCCTGTACGTTCACATTGGGGGGGACATCCAGCTGTTGCATAACTACAACTCCCAGCATGCCCGTTGGCTGTCGGTGACTGCTGAGAGTTGCAGTTTTGCAACAACTGTAGGCACACTGGTTATGTATCACTGAGTTTGTGACCTAACTCAGTGTTTCACAACCAGTGTGCCTCCAGCTGTTGCAAAACTACAACTCCCAGCATGTACGGTGCATGGTGTACGGTGACTGCTGAGAGTTGTAGTTTGCAACAGCTGGAGGCACACCGGTCGTGAAACACTGAGTTAGGTAAAAAAAAACTCTGAGTTTCACAACCAGTGTGCCTTCAGCTGTTGCAAAACTACAACTCTCAGCAGTCACCGACAGCCAACGGGCATGCTGGGAGTTGTAGTTATGCAACCAGCAGATGCACCACTACAACTCCCAGCATGCACTTTAGCTGTTTGTGCAACCTGGGAGTTGTAGTTATACAACAGCTGAAGGTACACTTTTCCATAGAAAGAATGTGCCTCCAGCTGTTGCAAAACCATAAGTCCCAGCATGCCCATAAGGGAATGCTGGGAGTTGTGGTGGTCTGCCTCCTGCTGTTGCATAACTACAGCTCCCAGCATGCCCTTTTTGCATGCTGGGAGCTGTTGCTAAGCAACAGCAGGAGGCTGTCACTCACCTCCAACGATCCAGACGCTGCAGGTCAGTCCCGCCGCCGCAGCTGCTCCTGGGGCCCCGATCCCAACAGGGGCGCCGGGGATCGGGGTCCCCAGCACCCGGGGTGCACGTCCCGCACCCGCTCACGTCCTCCGGAAGAGGGGCGGAGTGGGTGCGGGAGTGACACCCGCAGCAGGCGCCCTGATTGGTCGGCCGGTAATCCGGCCGACGAATCAGGGCGATCGTGAGGTGGCACCAGTGCCACATCACCCCTGCAGGCTCTGGCTGTTCGGGGCCGTCAGAGACGGCCCCGAACAGCCAGATATTCCGGGTCATCGGGTCACTGGAGACCCGATTGACCCGGAATTGCCGCAGATCGCTGGACTGAATTGTCCAGCGATCTGCGGCGATCGCCGACATGGGGGGGCATAATGACCCCCCTGGGCGATATGCCGGGATGTCTGCTGAACGATTTCAGCAGGCATCCGGCTCCGGTCCCCAACCGGCTAGCGGTGGGGGCCGGAATTCCCACGGGCGTATGGATACGCCCTCGGTCCTTAAGGACTCGGGATGCAGGGCGTATCCATACGCCCTATGTCCTGAAGAGGTTAATATCTGATCTGTCACCTATCTGATACCATAGATTAAGTGCACCACCAGGTTTCAGTGTTGGAAAGAAAGATTACCTGTTTATTTGCTGCTTCAGCTGCTTGCTGGCTAGTCCAGTGGGCCCTTACTGCAGGCAAAAGACAATAGGTGGTGCCGCTTGTGTCTGGCCCCTGTTGGAGCGACCAGGCACAGGACTGCTGCTGCTGCTGCTGAATGTCCTCTTTAATGGAATAAGCTCAGCAACCAGCACACCTGTGCAGGTTGGACATGACATGATAGGTAGCTGTCTTTCAGGTAGTGGGTGCTGAATCTTGTTAATTGACATGGGGGTGTCATTGCTGTTGATTGACCATGCATTGGTACTGTGGTATTGGAATAATAAAAACAAATGTTGCCAGCCAGCCATCCATTGCAATAATGGATAGGACATCAGCTATGAGGCATTTGTTTGTACAAACTGCTGCTCACAACTAATGTTGTAATATAGTGTCTCCATCTGCTGGTGGTATTGAATAAGCAATAGTGCAATGATAGGGTCTGAAAAAGAAGAAAAATAAGAATCAGCAGCATAGGAAAAAAGGAGGAAAGAAGGAAAACATGGAGAGAAGAAAAAAAAGAAGGTAAAAAAAGGTGAAAACATGTTTAAAAACGTGTTTCCATCTCTCTCTCTCTCTCTCTCTCTCTCTCTCTCTCTCTCTCTCTCTCTCTCTCTCTCTCTCTCTCTCTCTCCCTCTCTCTCTCTATATATATATATATATCAATATCTATCTATCTATATATATATATATATATATATATATAAAATTTAGATGAAGGGGAGCACCTTGCTCAAGGATTCCAGATCCGTGTGGGTGCACAGCTTCAGAAACAGACCAATTCCCAAGTAATATCAAAAGCAAAGTAGAAGCGGCACTCCAAAATATAAATAAAGCGTGTATTTATTCACACATCTGTGCAGAAAGCGACGTTTCGGCTCGACAATAGAGCCTTTCTCAAGCATGCTTGAGCAAGGCTCTATTGTCGAGCCGAAACGTCGCTTTCCTCACAGATGTGTGAATAAATCCACGCTTTATTGATATTTTGGAGTGCCGCTTCTACTTTGCTTTTGATATATATATATATATATATATATATAAAAGAAAAAAAAAATATATATAGAGAGAGAGAAAGATAAATATATATATAGAGATAGATAGATAGATAGATAGATACACATACATACACATAGGCGTGCACACGGGGTGTGCCGGGTGTGCCCAGGCACACCTTAATCCAGTGGCGTTGCGACCCGGGTGCGGCCCGCACCGGGTGACACCAAGACGCTCCGCAGCACCCCCCATCTGTGCCCGACCGTCCTTCACCAGCCCAGACCTCCGCCCCCCCCCGTCAGGCGCACCGCACAGCGCTGCCTCCTGCTCCTGTTTGTGCCCCGCTCCGCTCTGGCTCACCTTCAGTTGGTTCGGTCATGTGACGGCACGTTACTGCCGTCACATGACCTTCAGGACGTCACGCTGTATTCAAGGACGCCGGCCCCAGAGCGTGACGTGACGGTACGCGGTTCGCAGGATTACCGCGCTGAGTGAGTGAATGTTATTTCAACCTGCCTACTGGGTCTGGGGGGATAGGGTTAATCTGGGAGGTACTTCATTCCTACAGGGGGGGAGAGGGGGTTAAACTGGGGGGTTCTACCATCCTACTGGGGGGAGGGGGTAATCAGGGGGTACTACCTTCTAACAGGGTGGGGGAATAGGGTTAATCTGGGATGTACTGCATTCCTACAGGTGGGGAGGGGGTTAATCTGGTGCCCCGAGTAGGCAGGTAGTACCCCCAGATTAACCCCCTCCCCCCAGTAGGATAGTAGTACCCCCAGATTAACCCCCCCCCCCAGTAAGAAGGTAGTACCCTCATATTAACCCCCTATTCCTGCCAGTAGGAAGGTAGCACCCCCAGATGCTGGTGGCCTCCATGTCTATTTTGCTTTTGTAGGGAACTGTACTGCACCTAATGTGGCGAATTATACTGCACCTAATGTGGGAACTATACTGTACCTAATGTGGGAACTATACTGCACCTAATGTGGGGGAACATACTGCACCTAATGTGGGAACTGTACTGCCAACCTAATGTGGGGGAACTATAGTGCACCTAATGTGGGGAACTATACTGCACCTAATGTGGGGAACTATACTGCACCTAATGTGGGGGAACTATACTGCACCTAATGTGGGGGAACTATACTGCACCTAATGTCGGGGAACTATACTGCACCTAATGTGGGGAACTATACTGCACGTAATGTGGCAAATTATACCGCACCTAATGTGGGGGAACATACTGCACCTAATGTGGGAACTATACTGCACCTAATGTGGGGAACTATACTGCCAACCTAATGTGGGGGAACTATACTGCACCTAATGTGGGGAACTATACTGCACCTAATGTGGGGAACTATACTGCACCTAATGTGGGGGAACTATACTGCACCTAATGTGGGGGAACTATACTGCACCTAATGTGGGGAACTATACTGCACCTAATGTGGGGGAACTATACTGCACCTAATGTAGGGGAACTATACTGCCAGCCTAATGTGGGGGAACTGTACTGCACCTAATGTGGGGGAACTGTACTGCACCTAATGTGGGGGAACTGTACTGCACCTAATGTGGGGGAACTGTACTGCACCTAATGTGGGGGAACTGTACTGCACCTAATGTGGGGGAACTGTACTGCACCTAATGTGGGGGGAACTATACTGCACCTAATGTGGGGAACTATACTGCCAACCTAATGTGGGGAAACTGTACTGCACCTAATGTGGGGGAAGTATACTGCACCTAATGTGGGGAACTATACTGCACCTAATGTGGGGGAACTATACTGCACCTAATGTGGGGGAACTATACTGCACCTAATGTGGGGAACTATACTGCCAACCTAATGTGGGGAACTATACTGCCAACCTAATGTGGTGGGACTTATACTGCACCTAGTCTGGCGGGACTTATACTGCACCTAATGTGGGGGAACTATACTGCACCTAATGTGGGGGAACTATAGTAACTGTGTGCGTATATATATATATACACGCGCGCAGCGTGAGTTTGTGCTTTAGGGTGCACACCCTAATGCAATAGGCTGCGCACGCCTATGTACATACATACATACATATGTGTGTATTGATGGAGTTGCAAACAACATGGGTGCACTTGACAAACTCAGCACAGCTATTCCCCATTGTAAGATTGTTGCATGCAGGACCCTTAGCACTGTGATATGCTACTCAATACCGTTGGCGTGGCCAGGTGTAAATAACATCTCACCTTTGTTGTGTAAGTAACCATGGAGATTGTGATGTCGCCTAGGCCCACCAAAGAACAGCCTTGTCAGAAGCAGAGCCAGACATGAGAGCAAGCAAGCGAGCCAGAAATGAGTGCAAGCTAGCGAGCCAGATATGAACGCGAGCAAGACATGAGAGCAAGCGAGCGAGCCAGATATGCGAGCGAGCGAGACATATAAGTGAGCGAGCCAGACAAGTGAGCAAGAGAGCGAGTCAGATATGAGAACGAGCTAGCCAGATATGCGAGCGAGCAAGCCAGATAAGAGAGCGAGCCAGACAAAAGAGCAAGCGAGTAAGCCAGATATGAGAGAAAGCGAGCGAGCCAGATATGAGAACGAGCGAGCCAGTTATGATAGCATGCAAGCAAGCCAGATATGCGAGCGAGCCAGACAAGAGAGAAAGCGAGCCAGATATGATAGCAAGCGAGCAAGCCAGATATGAGAGCGAGCCAGATAAGAGAGCGAACCAGACAAGAGAGAAAGCAAGCGAGACAGATATGAGAGCGAGCGAGCCAGATATGAGAGCGAGCCAGACATGAAAGCAAGCCAGATATGAGAGCGAGCGAGCTAGACATGAGAGCA
This sequence comes from Hyla sarda, assembly GCF_029499605.1. Classification (NCBI taxonomy): domain Eukaryota; kingdom Metazoa; phylum Chordata; class Amphibia; order Anura; family Hylidae; genus Hyla; species Hyla sarda. The sequence continues at coordinate 971,416 of NW_026608872.1, read as the reverse complement.
AGCGAGCGAGCCAGATATGAGAGCGAGCGAGCCAGATATGAGAGCGAGCGAGCCAGACATGAGAGCAAGCGAGCCAGATATGAGAGCGAGCGAGCCAGACATGAGCGCAAGCGAGCGAGCCAGATATGAGAGCAAGTGAGTGAGCCAGATATGCGAGCGAGCCAGACAAGAGAGCAAGCGAGCGAGCCAGATATGAGAGCAAGCGAGTGAGCCAGATGTGAGGGCGAGACAGATAAGAGAGCGAGCCAGACAAGAGAGCAAGCGAGTGAGCCAGATATGAGAGCAAGCGAGCGAGCCAGATGTGAGAGCGGGCGAGCCAGATATGCGAGCGAGCCAGATAAGAGAGCGTGCCAGACAAGAGAGCAAGCGAGCAAGCCAGATGTGAGAGAGAGCGAGGCAGATAAGAGAGCGAGCCAGACAAAAGAGCAAGCGAGCCAGATATGAGAGCAAGCGAGCGAGCCAGATGTGAGAGCGAGACAGATAAGAGAGCGAGCCAAACAAGAGAGCAAGCGAGCGAGCCAGATATGAGGGCAAGCGAGCGATCCAGATATGAGAGCGAGCGAACCAGACATGAGAGCGAGCCAGATATGAAAGCAAGCGAGCGAGCCAGATATGCGAGCGAGGAAGCCAGATAAGAGAGTGAGCCAGATATAAGAGCAAGCGAGAGAGCCAGATGTGAGAGCAAGCGTGCCAGATATGCGAGCGAGCCATATAAGAGAGCGAGAGACAAGAGAGCAAGCGAGCGAGCCAGATATGAGAGCGAGCGAGCCAGATGTGAGAGCGAGACAGATAAGAGAGCGAGCCAGACAAGAGAGCAAGCGAGCGAGCCAGATATGAGAGCAAGCGAGCGAGCCAGATGTGAGAGCGGGCGAGCCAGATATGCGAGCGAGCCAGATAAGAGAGCGTGCCAGACAAGAGAGCGAGCGAGCAAGCCAGATGTGAGAGAGAGCGAGGCAGATAAGAGAGCGAGCCAGACAAGAGAGCAAGCGAGCGAGCCAGATATGAGGGCAAGCGAGCGATCCAGATATGAGAGCGAGCGAACCAGACATGAGAGCGAGCCAGATATGAAAGCAAGCGAGCGAGCCAGATATGCGAGCGAGGAAGCCAGATAAGAGAGTGAGCCAGATATAAGAGCAAGCGAGAGAGCCAGATGTGAGAGCAAGCGTGCCAGATATGCGAGCGAACCATATAAGAGAGCGAGAGACAAGAGAGCAAGCGAGCGAGCCAGATATGAGAGCGAGCGAGCCAGATGTGAGAGCGAGACAGATAAGAGAGCGAGCCAGACAAGAGAGCAAGCGAGCGAGCCAGATATGAGAGCAAGCGAGCGAGACAGATGTGAGAGCGGGCGAGCCAGATATGCGAGCGAGCCAGATAAGAGAGCGAGCCAGACAAGAGAGCAAGCGAGCCAGCCAGATATGAGAGCAAGCGAGCAAGCCAGATGTGAGAGAGAGCGAGCCAGACAAGGAAGCAAGCGAGCGAGCCAGATATGAGAGCAAGCGAGCGATCCAGATATGAGAGGAGCGAGCCAGACATGAGAGCGAGCCAGATATGAAAGCAAGCGAGCGATCCAGATATGCGAGCGAGCAAGCCAGATAAGAGAGTGAGCCAGGTATAAGAGCAAGCGAGAGATCCAGATGTGAGAGCAAGCGTGCCAGATATGCGAGCGAGCCATATAAGAGAGCGAGAGAGACAAGAGAGCAAGTGAGCGAGCCAGATGTGAGAGCGAGCGAGCGAGCCAGATGTGAAAGCGAGCGTGCCAGATATGCGAGCGAGCCATATAAGATTGCAAGCGAGCGAGCCAGATATGAGAGCGAGCGAACCAGACATGAGAGAGAGCCAGATATGAAAGCAAGCGAGCGAGCCAGATATGCGAGCGAGCAAGCCAGATAAGAGAGTGAGCCAGATATAAGAGCAAGCGAGAGAGCCAGATATGAGAGCAAGCGTGCCAGATATGCGAGCGAGCCATATAAGAGAGCAAGAGACAAGAGAGCAAGCGAGCGAGCCAGATATGAGAGCAAGCGAGCGAGCCAGATGTGAGAGCGAGACAGATAAGAGAGCGAGCCAGACGAGAGCAAGCGAGCGAGCCAGATATGAGAGCAAGCGAGCGAGACAGATGCGAGAGCGGGCGAGCCAGATATGCGAGCGAGCCATACAAGAGAGCAAGCGAGCCAGCCAGATATGAGAGCAAGCCAGATGTGAGAGAGAGCGAGGCAGATAAGAGAGCGAGCCAGACAAGGAAGCAAGCGAGCGAGCCAGATATGAGAGCAAGCGAGCGATCCAGATATGAGAGTGAGCCAGATATAAGAGCAAGCGAGAGAGCCAGATGTGAGAGCAAGCGTGCCAGATATGCGAGCGAGCCATATAAGAGAGCGAGAGAGCAAGTGAGCGAGCCAGATGTGAGAGCGAGCGAGCCAGATATGCGAGCAAGCGAGCGAGCCAGATGTGAAAGCGAGCGTGCCAGATATGCGAGCGAGCCATATAAGAGAGCAAGCGAGCGAGCCAGATGTGAGAGCGAGCGAGCCAGACATGCGTGCAATTCAGATATGAGAGCGAGCCAGAAGAGAGAGCAAGCGCGCGAGCCAGATATGAGAGCGAGTCAGATAAGAGAGCGAACCAGATAAGAGAGCAAGCGAGCGAGACAGATATGAGAGCGAGCGAGCCAGACATGAGAGCAAGCGAGCGACCCAAATATGAGAGCGAGCGAGCCAGATATGCGAGCGAGGGAGCCAGATAAGAGAGCGAGCCAGACAAGAGAGCAAGCTAGCGAGCCAGATGTGAGAGCGAGCGAGCCAGATGTGAGTGAGCCATATAAGAGAGCGAGACAGACAAGAGAGCAAGCGAGCAAGCCAGATATGAGAGCAAGAGAGCAAACCAGACATGAGAGCGAGCCAGACAAGAGTGCAAGCGAGCGAGCCAGATATGAGAGCAAGCGAGTGAGCCAGACATGCAAGCGAGCAAGCTATATAAGAGAGCGAGCCAGACATGAGAGCAAGCGAGCGAGCCAGATATGAGAGCGAGCGAGCCAGACATGAGAGCAAGCGAGCGAGCCAGATATGAGAGCGAGCGAGCCAGATATGCGAGCGAGCCAGATAAGAGAGCGAACCAGACAAGAGAGCAAGCGAGCGAGCCAGATGTGAGAGCGAGCCAGAAATGCGAGCGAGCCATATAAGAGAGCGAGACAGTCAAGAGAGCAAGCGAGCGAGCCAGATATGAGAGCAAGCGATCGAGCCAGATGTGAGAGCGAGCAAGCCAGATATGCGAGCGAGCCAGATAAGAGAGTGAGCCAGACAAGAGAGAATGCGAGCGAGCCAGATATGAGAGCGAGTGAGCCAGACATGAGAGCAAGCGAGCGAGCCAGCTATGAGAGTGAGTGAACCAGACATGAGATCAAGCGAGCGAGCCAGATATGCGAGCGAGCGAGCCAGATAATAGAGCAAGCCAGACAAGAGAGCAAGCGAGCGAGCCAGATATGAGTGCAAGCGAGCGAGCCAGATGTGAGAGCGAGCGAGCCAGATATGCGAGCGAGCCATATAAGAGAGCAAGACAAACAAGAGAGCAAGCGAGCGAGCCAGATATGAGAGCAAGCCAGATATGATAGCGAGCCAGATAAGAGAGCGAGCCAGACAAGAGAGCAAGCGAGTGAGCCAGATATGAGAGCAAGCGAGCGAGCCAGATGTGAGAGTGAGTGAGCCAGATATGAGAGCAAGCAAGCCAAATATGAGAGTAAGCCTGATAAGAGAGCGAACCAGACAAGAGGGCAAGCGAGCGAGACAGATATGAGAGCGAGCGAGCCAGATATGAGAGCAAGTGAGCGAGACAGATATGAGAGCAAGCGAGCGATCCAGATATGAGAGCGAGCGAGCCAGACATGAGAGCAAGTGAGCGAGCCAGATATGAGAGCAAGCGAGCGATCCAGATATGAGAGCGAGCGAGCCAGACATGAGAGCGAGCCATATGTGAGAGTGAGCGAGCCAGATATGCGGGAGAGCCAGATAAAAGAGTGAGCCAGACAAGAGCGCAGGCGAGCGAGCCAGATATGGAGCAAGCGAGTGAGCCAGATATGCGAGCAAGTGAGCCATATAAGTGAGCGAGCCAGACAAGAGAGCAAGCGAGTGAGCCAGATTTGAGAGCGAGTGAGCCAGATATGAGAGCAAGCGAGCGAGACATATGAGAGGCAGCGAGCCAGATATGAGAGCGAGCGAGCCAGATATGAGAGCAATCGAGCCATCCAGATATGAGAGCGAGCCAGACATGAGAGCATACGAACGAGCCAGATGTGAGAGCAAGTGAGCGATCCAGATATGAGAGCGAGCAAGCCAGACATGAGAGCAAGCGAGCGAGCCAGATGTGAGAGTGAGTGAGCCAGATATGCGGGCGAGCCAGATAAGAGAGCGAGCCAGACAAGAGCGCTAGCGAGCGAGCCAGATATGAGAGCAAGCGAGTGAGCCAGATATGCGAGCGAGTGACCCATATAAGTGAGCGAGCCAGACAACAGAGCAAGCGAGCGAGCCAGATATGAGAGCGAGTGAGCCAGACATGAGAGCAAGTGAGCGAGCCAGATGAGAGTAAGCAAGCCAGACCTGAGAGCAAGCGAGCGAGCCAGATATGAGAGCGAGCGAGCAAGATAAGGGAGCAAGCCAGACAAGAGAGCGAGCCAGATATGAGAGCAAGCAGGCAAGCCAGATATGAGAGCGAGCGAGCCAGATAAGAGAGCGAGCCAGACAAGAGCGCAAGCGAGCGTGATAGATATGAGAGCAAGAGAGTGAGCCAGATATGCTAGCGAGTGAGCCATATAAGAGAACGAGCCAGACAAGAGAGCAAGCGAGCGAGCCAGATATGAGAGCGAGTGAGCCAGACATGGGAGCAAGCGAGCGAGCCAGATATGAGAGCGAGCAAGCCAGACATGAGAGCAAGCGAGCGAGCCAGATATGAGAGCGAGCGAGCCAGACATGAGAGCGAGCGAGCCATACATGAGAGCGAGCGAGCCAGACATGAGTGCAAGCGAGCGAGACAGATATGAGAGCGAGCCAGATAAGAGAGTGAACCAGACAAGAGAGCAAGCGAGCAAGCCGGATATGAGAGGGAGCGAGCCAGACATGAGAGCAAGCAAGCGAGCCAGATATGAGAGCGAGCCAGCCATAAGAGCAAGCGAGCGAGCCAGATATGAGAGCGAGCGAGCCAGACATGAGAGCAAGCGAGCCAGACAAGAGCGCAAGCGAGCGAGCCAGATATGAGAGCAAGCGAGTGAGCCAGATATGCGAGTGAGCCATATAAGAGAGCGAGCCAGACAAGAGAGCAAGCGAGCGAACCAGATATGAGAGTGAGCGAGCCAGACATGAGAGCAAGCGAGCGAGCCAGATATGAGAGCCAGCGAGCCAGACATGAGAGCGAGCGAGCGATATATGAGAGCGAGCGAGCCTTACATGAGCGCAAGCGAGCGAGCCAGATATGAGAGTGAGCCAGATAAGAGAGCCAACCAGACAAGAGAGCAAGTGAGCGAGCCGGATATGAGAGGGAGTGAGTCAGACATGAGAGCAAGCGAGCGAGCCAGATATGAGAACGAGCAAGCCAGACATGAGAGCAAGTGTGCGAGCCAGATATAATAGCGAGCGAGCCAGATATGTGAGCAAGCGACCCAGATATGAGAGCGAGAGAGCCAGACAAGAGAGCAAGCGAGCGACCCAGATATGAGAGCAAGCGAGTAAGCCAGATATGAGAGCAAGCGAACGATCAAGATATGAGAGCGAGCAAGCTAGATAAGAGAGCAAGCGAGCGAGCCAGATATGAGAGCAAGCGAGCAAGCCAGATATGAGAGCAAGCGAGCGATCCAGATATGAGAGCGAGCGAGCCAGACATGAGAGCGAGCGAGCCATACATGAGAGCGAGCGAGCCAGACATGAGTGCAAGCGAGCGAGACAGATATGAGAGCGAGCCAGATAAGAGAGTGAACCAGACAAGAGAGCAAGCGAGCAAGCCGGATATGAGAGGGAGCGAGCCAGACATGAGAGCAAGCAAGCGAGCCAGATATGAGAGCGAGCCAGCCATAAGAGCAAGCGAGCGAGCCAGATATGAGAGCGAGCGAGCCAGACATGAGAGCAAGCGAGCCAGACAAGAGCGCAAGCGAGCGAGCCAGATATGAGAGCAAGCGAGTGAGCCAGATATGCGAGTGAGCCATATAAGAGAGCGAGCCAGACAAGAGAGCAAGCGAGCGAACCAGATATGAGAGTGAGCGAGCCAGACATGAGAGCAAGCGAGCGAGCCAGATATGAGAGCCAGCGAGCCAGACATGAGAGCGAGCGAGCGATATATGAGAGCGAGCGAGCCTTACATGAGCGCAAGCGAGCGAGCCAGATATGAGAGTGAGCCAGATAAGAGAGCCAACCAGACAAGAGAGCAAGTGAGCGAGCCGGATATGAGAGGGAGTGAGTCAGACATGAGAGCAAGCGAGCGAGCCAGATATGAGAACGAGCAAGCCAGACATGAGAGCAAGTGTGCGAGCCAGATATAATAGCGAGCGAGCCAGATATGTGAGCAAGCGACCCAGATATGAGAGCGAGAGAGCCAGACAAGAGAGCAAGCGAGCGACCCAGATATGAGAGCAAGCGAGTAAGCCAGATATGAGAGCAAGCGAACGATCAAGATATGAGAGCGAGCAAGCTAGATAAGAGAGCAAGCGAGCGAGCCAGATATGAGAGCAAGCGAGCAAGCCAGATATGAGAGCAAGCGAGCGATCCAGATATGAGAGCGAGCGAGCCAGACATGAGAGCGAGCGAGCCATACATGAGAGCGAGCGAGCCAGACATGAGTGCAAGCGAGCGAGACAGATATGAGAGCGAGCCAGATAAGAGAGTGAACCAGACAAGAGAGCAAGCGAGCAAGCCGGATATGAGAGGGAGCGAGCCAGACATGAGAGCAAGCAAGCGAGCCAGATATGAGAGCGAGCGAGCCAGCCATAAGAGCAAGCGAGCGAGCCAGATATGAGAGCGAGCGAGCCAGACATGAGAGCAAGCGAGCCAGACAAGAGCGCAAGCGAGCGAGCCAGATATGAGAGCAAGCGAGCGAGCCAGATTTGAGAGCAAGAGAGCATGCCAGACAAGACAGCAAGCGAGCGAGCCAGATATGAGAGCAAGAGAGCGAGCCAGAAATGAGAGCAAGCGAGCGAACCAGATATGAGAGCAAGCGAGCAAGCCAGATATGAGAGCGTGCCAGATAAGAGAGCAAACCAGACAAGAGAGCTAGCGAGCGAGACAGATATGAGAGCGAGCGAGCCAGACATGAGAGCAAGCCAGATATGTGAGCGAGCGAGCGAGACATGAGAGCAAGCGAGCGAGCCAGATATGAGAGCGAGCTAGCCAGATATGCGAGTGAACCAGATAAGAGAGCGAGCCAGACAAGAGAGCAAGCAAGCGAGCCAGATGTGAGAGCGAGCGAGCCAGATGTGAGAGTGAGCCATATAAGAGAGCGAGACAGACAAGAGAGCAAGCGAGCAAGCCAGATATGAGAGCAAGAGAGCAAACCAGACATGAGAGCGAGCCAGACAAGAGTTCAAGCGAGCGAGCCAGATATGAGAGCAAGCGAGTGAGCCAGACATGCAAGCGAGCGAGCTATATAAGAGAGCGAGCCAGACATGAGAGCAAGCAAGCGAGCCAGATATGAGAGCGAGCGAGCCAGCCATAAGAGCAAGCGAGCGAGCCAGATATGAGAGCGAGCGAGCCAGACATGAGAGCAAGCGAGCCAGACAAGAGCGCAAGCGAGCGAGCCAGATATGAGAGCAAGCGAGTGAGCCAGATATGCGAGTGAGCCATATAAGAGAGCGAGCCAGACAAGAGAGCAAGCGAGCGAACCAGATATGAGAGCAAGCGAGTAAGCCAGATATGAGAGCAAGCGAACGATCAAGATATGAGAGCGAGCAAGCTAGATAAGAGAGCAAGCGAGCGAGCCAGATATGAGAGCAAGCGAGCAAGCCAGATATGAGAGCGAGCGAGCCAGACATGAGAGCAAGCCAGATATGCGAGCGAGCCATATAAGAGAGCGAGAGACAAGAGAGCAAGCGAGCGAGCCAGATATGAGAGCGAGCGAGCCAGATGTGAGAGCGAGACAGATAAGAGAGCGAGCCAGACAAGAGAGCAAGCGAGCGAGCCAGATATGAGAGCAAGCGAGCGAGCCAGATGTGAGAGCGGGCGAGCCAGATATGCGAGCGAGCCAGATAAGAGAGCGTGCCAGACAAGAGAGCGAGCGAGCAAGCCAGATGTGAGAGAGAGCGAGGCAGATAAGAGAGCGAGCCAGACAAAAGAGCAAGCGAGCCAGATATGAGAGCAAGCGAGCGAGCCAGATGTGAGAGCGAGACAGATAAGAGAGCGAGCCAGACAAGAGAGCAAGCGAGCGAGCCAGATATGAGGGCAAGCGAGCGATCCAGATATGAGAGCGAGCGAACCAGACATGAGAGCGAGCCAGATATGAAAGCAAGCGAGCGAGCCAGATATGCGAGCGAGGAAGCCAGATAAGAGAGTGAGCCAGATATAAGAGCAAGCGAGAGAGCCAGATGTGAGAGCAAGCGTGCCAGATATGCGAGCGAACCATATAAGAGAGCGAGAGACAAGAGAGCAAGCGAGCGAGCCAGATATGAGAGCGAGCGAGCCAGATGTGAGAGCGAGACAGATAAGAGAGCGAGCCAGACAAGAGAGCAAGCGAGCGAGCCAGATATGAGAGCAAGCGAGCGAGACAGATGTGAGAGCGGGCGAGCCAGATATGCGAGCGAGCCAGATAAGAGAGCGAGCCAGACAAGAGAGCAAGCGAGCCAGCCAGATATGAGAGCAAGCGAGCAAGCCAGATGTGAGAGAGAGCGAGCCAGACAAGGAAGCAAGCGAGCGAGCCAGATATGAGAGCAAGCGAGCGATCCAGATATGAGAGGAGCGAGCCAGACATGAGAGCGAGCCAGATATGAAAGCAAGCGAGCGATCCAGATATGCGAGCGAGCAAGCCAGATAAGAGAGTGAGCCAGGTATAAGAGCAAGCGAGAGATCCAGATGTGAGAGCAAGCGTGCCAGATATGCGAGCGAGCCATATAAGAGAGCGAGAGAGACAAGAGAGCAAGTGAGCGAGCCAGATGTGAGAGCGAGCGAGCGAGCCAGATGTGAAAGCGAGCGTGCCAGATATGCGAGCGAGCCATATAAGATAGCAAGCGAGCGAGCCAGATATGAGAGCGAGCGAACCAGACATGAGAGAGAGCCAGATATGAAAGCAAGCGAGCGAGCCAGATATGCGAGCGAGCAAGCCAGATAAGAGAGTGAGCCAGATATAAGAGCAAGCGAGAGAGCCAGATATGAGAGCAAGCGTGCCAGATATGCGAGCGAGCCATATAAGAGAGCAAGAGACAAGAGAGCAAGCGAGCGAGCCAGATATGAGAGCAAGCGAGCGAGCCAGATGTGAGAGCGAGACAGATAAGAGAGCGAGCCAGACGAGAGCAAGCGAGCGAGCCAGATATGAGAGCAAGCGAGCGAGACAGATGCGAGAGCGGGCGAGCCAGATATGCGAGCGAGCCATACAAGAGAGCAAGCGAGCCAGCCAGATATGAGAGCAAGCCAGATGTGAGAGAGAGCGAGGCAGATAAGAGAGCGAGCCAGACAAGGAAGCAAGCGAGCGAGCCAGATATGAGAGCAAGCGAGCGATCCAGATATGAGAGTGAGCCAGATATAAGAGCAAGCGAGAGAGCCAGATGTGAGAGCAAGCGTGCCAGATATGCGAGCGAGCCATATAAGAGAGCGAGAGAGCAAGTGAGCGAGCCAGATGTGAGAGCGAGCGAGCCAGATATGCGAGCAAGCGAGCGAGCCAGATGTGAAAGCGAGCGTGCCAGATATGCGAGCGAGCCATATAAGAGAGCAAGCGAGCGAGCCAGATGTGAGAGCGAGCGAGCCAGACATGCGTGCAATTCAGATATGAGAGTGAGCCAGAAGAGAGAGCAAGCGCGCGAGCCAGATATGAGAGCGAGTCAGATAAGAGAGCGAACCAGATAAGAGAGCAAGCGAGCGAGACAGATATGAGAGCGAGCGAGCCAGACATGAGAGCAAGCGAGCGACCCAAATATGAGAGCGAGCGAGCCAGATATGCGAGCGAGGGAGCCAGATAAGAGAGCGAGCCAGACAAGAGAGCAAGCTAGCGAGCCAGATGTGAGAGCGAGCGAGCCAGATGTGAGTGAGCCATATAAGAGAGCGAGACAGACAAGAGAGCAAGCGAGCAAGCCAGATATGAGAGCAAGAGAGCAAACCAGACATGAGAGCGAGCCAGACAAGAGTGCAAGCGAGCGAGCCAGATATGAGAGCAAGCGAGTGAGCCAGACATGCAAGCGAGCAAGCTATATAAGAGAGCGAGCCAGACATGAGAGCAAGCGAGCGAGCCAGATATGAGAGCGAGCGAGCCAGACATGAGAGCAAGCGAGCGAGCCAGATATGAGAGCGAGCGAGCCAGATATGCGAGCGAGCCAGATAAGAGAGCGAACCAGACAAGAGAGCAAGCGAGCGAGCCAGATGTGAGAGCGAGCCAGAAATGCGAGCGAGCCATATAAGAGAGCGAGACAGTCAAGAGAGCAAGCGAGCGAGCCAGATATGAGAGCAAGCGATCGAGCCAGATGTGAGAGCGAGCAAGCCAGATATGCGAGCGAGCCAGATAAGAGAGTGAGCCAGACAAGAGAGAATGCGAGCGAGCCAGATATGAGAGCGAGTGAGCCAGACATGAGAGCAAGCGAGCGAGCCAGCTATGAGAGTGAGTGAACCAGACATGAGATCAAGCGAGCGAGCCAGATATGCGAGCGAGCGAGCCAGATAATAGAGCAAGCCAGACAAGAGAGCAAGCGAGCGAGCCAGATATGAGTGCAAGCGAGCGAGCCAGATGTGAGAGCGAGCGAGCCAGATATGCGAGCGAGCCATATAAGAGAGCAAGACAAACAAGAGAGCAAGCGAGCGAGCCAGATATGAGAGCAAGCCAGATATGATAGCGAGCCAGATAAGAGAGCGAGCCAGACAAGAGAGCAAGCGAGTGAGCCAGATATGAGAGCAAGCGAGCGAGCCAGATGTGAGAGTGAGTGAGCCAGATATGAGAGCAAGCAAGCCAAATATGAGAGTAAGCCTGATAAGAGAGCGAACCAGACAAGAGGGCAAGCGAGCGAGACAGATATGAGAGCGAGCGAGCCAGATATGAGAGCAAGTGAGCGAGACAGATATGAGAGCAAGCGAGCGATCCAGATATGAGAGCAAGCGAGTGAGCCAGATATGCGAGTGAGCCATATAAGAGAGCGAGCCAGACAAGAGAGCAAGCGAGCGAACCAGATATGAGAGTGAGCGAGCCAGACATGAGAGCAAGCGAGCGAGCCAGATATGAGAGCCAGCGAGCCAGACATGAGAGCGAGCGAGCGATATATGAGAGCGAGCGAGCCTTACATGAGCGCAAGCGAGCGAGCCAGATATGAGAGTGAGCCAGATAAGAGAGCCAACCAGACAAGAGAGCAAGTGAGCGAGCCGGATATGAGAGGGAGTGAGTCAGACATGAGAGCAAGCGAGCGAGCCAGATATGAGAACGAGCAAGCCAGACATGAGAGCAAGTGTGCGAGCCAGATATAATAGCGAGCGAGCCAGATATGTGAGCAAGCGACCCAGATATGAGAGCGAGAGAGCCAGACAAGAGAGCAAGCGAGCGACCCAGATATGAGAGCAAGCGAGTAAGCCAGATATGAGAGCAAGCGAACGATCAAGATATGAGAGCGAGCAAGCTAGATAAGAGAGCAAGCGAGCGAGCCAGATATGAGAGCAAGCGAGCAAGCCAGATATGAGAGCAAGCGAGCGATCCAGATATGAGAGCGAGCGAGCCAGACATGAGAGCGAGCGAGCCATACATGAGAGCGAGCGAGCCAGACATGAGTGCAAGCGAGCGAGACAGATATGAGAGCGAGCCAGATAAGAGAGTGAACCAGACAAGAGAGCAAGCGAGCAAGCCGGATATGAGAGGGAGCGAGCCAGACATGAGAGCAAGCAAGCGAGCCAGATATGAGAGCGAGCGAGCCAGCCATAAGAGCAAGCGAGCGAGCCAGATATGAGAGCGAGCGAGCCAGACATGAGAGCAAGCGAGCCAGACAAGAGCGCAAGCGAGCGAGCCAGATATGAGAGCAAGCGAGCGAGCCAGATTTGAGAGCAAGAGAGCATGCCAGACAAGACAGCAAGCGAGCGAGCCAGATATGAGAGCAAGAGAGCGAGCCAGAAATGAGAGCAAGCGAGCGAACCAGATATGAGAGCAAGCGAGCAAGCCAGATATGAGAGCGTGCCAGATAAGAGAGCAAACCAGACAAGAGAGCTAGCGAGCGAGACAGATATGAGAGCGAGCGAGCCAGACATGAGAGCAAGCCAGATATGTGAGCGAGCGAGCGAGACATGAGAGCAAGCGAGCGAGCCAGATATGAGAGCGAGCTAGCCAGATATGCGAGTGAACCAGATAAGAGAGCGAGCCAGACAAGAGAGCAAGCAAGCGAGCCAGATGTGAGAGCGAGCGAGCCAGATGTGAGAGTGAGCCATATAAGAGAGCGAGACAGACAAGAGAGCAAGCGAGCAAGCCAGATATGAGAGCAAGAGAGCAAACCAGACATGAGAGCGAGCCAGACAAGAGTTCAAGCGAGCGAGCCAGATATGAGAGCAAGCGAGTGAGCCAGACATGCAAGCGAGCGAGCTATATAAGAGAGCGAGCCAGACATGAGAGCAAGCAAGCGAGCCAGATATGAGAGCGAGCGAGCCAGCCATAAGAGCAAGCGAGCGAGCCAGATATGAGAGCGAGCGAGCCAGACATGAGAGCAAGCGAGCCAGACAAGAGCGCAAGCGAGCGAGCCAGATATGAGAGCAAGCGAGTGAGCCAGATATGCGAGTGAGCCATATAAGAGAGCGAGCCAGACAAGAGAGCAAGCGAGCGAACCAGATATGAGAGCAAGCGAGTAAGCCAGATATGAGAGCAAGCGAACGATCAAGATATGAGAGCGAGCAAGCTAGATAAGAGAGCAAGCGAGCGAGCCAGATATGAGAGCAAGCGAGCAAGCCAGATATGAGAGCGAGCGAGCCAGACATGAGAGCAAGCGAGCGAGCCAGATATGAAAGCGAGTGAGCCAGATATGCGAGCGAGCGAGCCAGATAAGAGCGAGCGAGCCAGATAAGAGAGCGAGCCAGACAAGAGAGCAAGCGAGCGAGCCAGATGTGAGAGCGAGCGAGCCAGATATGCGAGCGAGCCATATAAGAGAGCGAGACAGTCAAGAGAGCAAGCGAGCGAGCCAGATATGAGAGCAAGCGATCGAGCCAGATGTGAGAGCGAGCAAGCCAGATATGCGAGCGAGCCAGATAAGAGAGCGAGCCAGACAAGAGAGCAAGCGAGCGAGCCAGATATGAGAGCGAGCGAACCAGACATGAGATCAAGCGAGCGAGCCAGATATGCGAGCGAGCGAGCCAGATAATAGAGCAAGCCAGACAAGAGAGCAAGCGAGCGAGACAGATATGAGTGCAAGCGAGCGAGCCAGATGTGAGAGCGAGCGAGCCAGATATGCGAGCGAGACAAACAAGAGAGCAAGCGAGCGAGCCAGATGTGAGTGAGTGAGCCAGATATGAGAGCAAGCAAGCCAAATATGAGAGTGAGCCAGATAAGAGAGCGAACCAGACAAGAGGGCAAGCGAGCGAGACAGATATGAGAGCGAGCGAGCCAGATATGAGAGCAAGTGAGCGAGACAGATATGAGAGCAAGCGAGCGATCCAGATATGAGAGCGAGCGAGCCAGACATGAGAGCAAGTGAGCGAGCCAGATATGAGAGCAAGCGAGCGATCCAGATATGAGAGCGAGCGAGCCAGACATGAGAGCGAGCCATATGTGAGAGTGAGCGAGCCAGATATGCGGGAGAGCCAGATAAAAGAGCGAGCCAGACGAGCGCAGGCGAGCGAGCCAGATATGAGAGCAAGCGAGTGAGCCAGATATGCGAGCAAGTGAGCCATATAAGTGAGCGAGCCAGACAAGAGAGCAAGCGAGTGAGCCAGATTTGAGAGCGAGTGAGCCAGATATGAGAGCAAGCGAGCGAGACAGATATGAGAGGCAGCGAGCCAGATATGAGAGCGAGCGAGCCAGATATGAGAGCAATCGAGCCATCCAGATATGAGAGCGAGCGAGCCAGACATGAGAGCAAGCGAATGAGCCAGATGTGAGAGCAAGTGAGCGATCCAGATATGAGAGCGAGCAAGCCAGACATGAGAGCAAGCGAGCGAGCCAGATGTGAGAGTGAGTGAGCCAGATATGCGGGCGAGCCAGATAAGAGAGCGAGCCAGACAAGAGCGCTAGCGAGCGAGCCAGATATGAGAGCAAGCGAGTGAGCCAGATATGCGAGTGAGCCATATAAGTGAGCGAGCCAGACAACAGAGCAAGCGAGCGAGCAAGATATGAGAGCGAGTGAGCCAGACATGAGAGCAAGTGAGCGAGCCAGATATGAGAGTGAGCGAGCCAGACATGAGAGCAAGCGAGCGAACCAGATATGAGAGCGAGCGAGCAAGATAAGGGAGCAAGCCAGACAAGAGAGCAAGCGAGCGAGCAAGATATGAGAGCAAGCGAGCGAGCCAGATGTGAGAGCGAGCGAGCCAGATATGCGAGCAAACCAGATAAGAGAGCGAGCCAGATATGAGAGCAAGCGAGCGAGCCAGATGTGAGAGCGAGCAAGCCAGATATGAGAGCGAGCCATATAAGAGAGCGAGACAGACCAGAGAGCAAGCGAGCGAGCCAGATATGAGAACAAGCGAGCCAGCCAGATATGAGAGCAAGCGGGCAAGCCAGATATGAGAGCGAGCGAGCCAGATAAGAGAGCGAGCCAGATATGAGAGCAAGCGGGCGAGCCATATATGAGAGCAAGCGGGCAAGCCAGATATGAGAGCGAGCGAGCCAGATAAGAGAGCGAGCCAGACAAGAGCGCAAGCGAGCGTGATAGATATGAGAGCAAGACAGTGAGCCAGATATGCTAGCGAGCGAGCCATATAAGAGAACGAGCCAGACAAGAGAGCAAGCGAGCGAGCCAGATATGAGAGCGAGTGAGCCAGACATGAGAGCAAGCGAGTGAACCAGATATGAGAGTGAGCGAGCCAGACATGAGAGCAAGCGAGCGAGCCAGATATGAGAGCGAGCAAGCCAGACATGAGAGCAAGCGAGCGAGCCAGATATGAGAGCGAGCGAGCCAGACATGAGAGCAAGTGAGCGAGCCAGATATTATAGCGAGCGAGCTAGATATGCGAGCCAGATATGAGAGCGAGAGAGTCAGACAAGAGAGCAAGCGAGCGGGCCAGATATGAGAGCAAGCGAGTAAGCCAGATATGAGAGCATGCGAACGATCCAGATATGAGAGCGAGCAAGCCAGATAAGAGAGCAAGCGAGGGAGCCAGATATGAGAGCAAGCGAGCAAGCCAGATATGAGAGCAAGCGAGCGATCCAGATATGAGAGCGAGCGAGCCTGACATGAGAGCAAGCGAGCGAGCCAGATATGTGAGCGAGCGAGACATGAGAGCAAGCGAGCGAGCCAGATATGAGAGCGAGCTAGCCAGATATGCGAGTGAACCAGATAAGAGAGCGAGCCAGACAAGAGAGCAAGCGAGCGAGCCAGATATGAGAGCAAGCGAGCGAGCCAGATTTGAGAGCAAGAGAGCATGCCAGACAAGACAGCAAGCGAGCGAGCCAGATATGAGAGCGAGCCAGAAATGAGAGCAAGCGAGCGAACCAGATATGAGAGCAAGCGAGCAAGCCAGATATGAGAGCGAGCGAGCCAGACATGAGAGCAAGCGAGCAAGCCAGATATGTGAGCGAGCGAGACATGAGAGCAAGCGAGCGAGCCAGAAATGAGAGCGAGCTAGCCAGATATGCGAGTGAACCAGATAAGAGAGTGAGCCAGACAAGAGAGCAAGCAAGCGAGCCAGATATGAGAGCAAGCGAGCGAGCCAGATATGAGAGCAAGAGAGCATGCCAGACAAGACAGCAAGCGAGCGAGACAGATATGAGAGCAAGAGAGCGAGCCAGAAATGAGAGCAAGCGAGCAAGCCAGATATGAGAGCGTGCCAGATAAGAGAGCGAACCAGACAAAAGAGAAGCGAGCGAGACAGATATGAGAGCAAGAGAGCGAGCCAGAAATGAGAGCAAGCGACCCAGATATGAGAGCAAGCGAGCAAGCCAGATATGAGAGCGTGCCAGATAAGAGAGCGAACCAGACAAGAGAGCAAGCGAGCGAGACAGATATGAGAGCGAGCGAGCCAGACATGAGAGCAAGCGAGCAAGCCAGATATGTGAGCAAGCGAGCCAGACATGAGAGCAAGCGAGCGAGCCAGATATGAAAGCGAGCGAGCCAGATATGAGAGCAAGTGAGCGAGCCAGATATTAGAGCAAGCGAGTGAGCCAGATATGCGAGCGAGCGAGCCATATAGGAGAGCGAGCCAGACAAGAGAGCAAGCGAGCGAGCCAGATATGAGAGCGAGCCAGATAAGAGAGCGAGCCAGACAAGAGAGCAAGCGAGCGAGCCAGATGTGAGAGTGAGTGAGCCAGATAAGCGAGCGAGCCAGATATGAGAGCAAGCGAGTGAGCCAGATATGCGAGCGAGTGAGCCATATAAGTGAGCGAGCCAGACAACAGAGCAAGCGAGCGAGCCAGATATGAGAGCGAGTGAGCCAGACATGAGAGCAAGTGAGCGAGCCAGATATGAGAGTGAGCGAGCCAGACATGAGAGCAAGCGAGCGAACCAGATATGAGAGCGAGCGAGCCAGATAAGGGAGCAAGCCAGACAAGAGAGCAAGCGAGCAAGCCAGATATGAGAGCGAGCGAGCCAGATGTGAGAGCGAGCCAGATAAGAGATCGAGCCAGACAAGAGAGCAAGCGAGCGAGCAAGATATGAGAGCAAGCGAGCGAGCCAGATGTGAGAGCGAGCAAGCCAGATATGCGAGCAAACCAGATAAGAGAGCGAGCCAGATATGAGAGCAAGCGAGCGAGCCAGATATGAGAGCAAGCGAGCGAGCCAGATGTTAGAGCGAGCAAGCCAGATATGAGAGCGAGCCATAAAAGTGAACGAGACAGACCAGAGAGCAAGCGAGCGAGCCAGATATGAGAACAAGCGAGCCAGCCAGATATGAGAGCAAGCGGGCAAGCCAGATACGAGAGCGAGCGAGCCAGATAAGAGAGCGAGCCAGATATGAGAGCAAGCGAGCAAGCCATATATGAGAGCAAGCAGGCAAGCCAGATATGAGAGTGAGCGAGCAAGATAAGAGAGCGAGCCAGACAAGAGCGCAAGCGAGCGTGATAGATATGAGAGCAAGAGAGTGAGCCAGATATGCTAGCGAGTGAGCCATATAAGAGAACGAGCCAGACAAGAGAGCAAGCGAGCGAGCCAGATATGAGAGCGAGTGAGCCAGACATGGGAGCAAGCGAGCGAGCCAGATATGAGAGCGAGCAAGCCAGACATGAGAGCAAGCGAGCGAGCCAGATATGAGAGCGAGCGAGCCAGATATGAGAGCGAGCGAGCCAGACATGAGAGCGAGCGAGCCATACATGAGAGCGAGCGAGCCAGACATGAGTGCAAGCGAGCGAGACAGATATGAGAGCGAGCCAGATAAGAGAGTGAACCAGACAAGAGAGCAAGCGAGCAAGCCGGATATGAGAGGGAGCGAGCCAGACATGAGAGCAAGCAAGCGAGCCAGATATGAGAGCGAGCGAGCCAGCCATAAGAGCAAGCGAGCGAGCCAGATATGAGAGCGAGCGAGCCAGACATGAGAGCAAGCGAGCCAGACAAGAGCGCAAGCGAGCGAGCCAGATATGAGAGCAAGCGAGTGAGCCAGATATGCGAGTGAGCCATATAAGAGAGCGAGCCAGACAAGAGAGCAAGCGAGCGAACCAGATATGAGAGTGAGCGAGCCAGACATGAGAGCAAGCGAGCGAGCCAGATATGAGAGCCAGCGAGCCAGACATGAGAGCGAGCGAGCGATATATGAGAGCGAGCGAGCCTTACATGAGCGCAAGCGAGCGAGCCAGATATGAGAGTGAGCCAG
Organism: Hyla sarda; assembly: GCF_029499605.1. Classification (NCBI taxonomy): domain Eukaryota; kingdom Metazoa; phylum Chordata; class Amphibia; order Anura; family Hylidae; genus Hyla; species Hyla sarda. Next base: position 953,345 of record NW_026608872.1, on the reverse strand, counting down.
ATAAGAGAGCCAACCAGACAAGAGAGCAAGTGAGCGAGCCGGATATGAGAGGGAGTGAGTCAGACATGAGAGCAAGCGAGCGAGCCAGATATGAGAACGAGCAAGCCAGACATGAGAGCAAGTGTGCGAGCCAGATATAATAGCGAGCGAGCCATATATGTGAGCAAGCGACCCAGATATGAGAGCGAGAGAGCCAGACAAGAGAGCAAGCGAGCGACCCAGATATGAGAGCAAGCGAGTAAGCCAGATATGAGAGCAAGCGAACGATCAAGATATGAGAGCGAGCAAGCTAGATAAGAGAGCAAGCGAGCGAGCCAGATATGAGAGCAAGCGAGCAAGCCAGATATGAGAGCAAGCGAGCGATCCAGATATGAGAGCGAGCGAGCCAGACATGAGAGCGAGCGAGCCATACATGAGAGCGAGCGAGCCAGACATGAGTGCAAGCGAGCGAGACAGATATGAGAGCGAGCCAGATAAGAGAGTGAACCAGACAAGAGAGCAAGCGAGCAAGCCGGATATGAGAGGGAGCGAGCCAGACATGAGAGCAAGCAAGCGAGCCAGATATGAGAGCGAGCGAGCCAGCCATAAGAGCAAGCGAGCGAGCCAGATATGAGAGCGAGCGAGCCAGACATGAGAGCAAGCGAGCCAGACAAGAGCGCAAGCGAGCGAGCCAGATATGAGAGCAAGCGAGTGAGCCAGATATGCGAGTGAGCCATATAAGAGAGCGAGCCAGACAAGAGAGCAAGCGAGCGAACCAGATATGAGAGCAAGCGAGTAAGCCAGATATGAGAGCAAGCGAACGATCAAGATATGAGAGCGAGCAAGCTAGATAAGAGAGCAAGCGAGCGAGCCAGATATGAGAGCAAGCGAGCAAGCCAGATATGAGAGCAAGCGAGCGATCCAGATATGAGAGCGAGCGAGCCAGACATGAGAGCGAGCGAGCCATACATGAGAGCGAGCGAGCCAGACATGAGTGCAAGCGAGCGAGACAGATATGAGAGCGAGCCAGATAAGAGAGTGAACCAGACAAGAGAGCAAGCGAGCAAGCCGGATATGAGAGGGAGCGAGCCAGACATGAGAGCAAGCAAGCGAGCCAGATATGAGAGCGAGCGAGCCAGCCATAAGAGCAAGCGAGCGAGCCAGATATGAGAGCGAGCGAGCCAGACATGAGAGCAAACGAGCCAGACAAGAGCGCAAGCGAGCGAGCCAGATATGAGAGCAAGCTAGCGAGCCAGATTTGAGAGCAAGAGAGCATGCCAGACAAGACAGCAAGCGAGCGAGCCAGATATGAGAGCAAGAGAGCGAGCCAGAAATGAGAGCAAGCGAGCGAACCAGAAATGAGAGCAAGCGAGCAAGCCAGATATGAGAGCGTGCCAGATAAGAGAGCGAACCAGACAAGAGAGCTAGCGAGCGAGACAGATATGAGAGCGAGCGAGCCAGACATGAGAGCAAGCCAGATATGTGAGCGAGCGAGCGAGACATGAGAGCAAGCGAGCGAGCCAGATATGAGAGCGAGCTAGCCAGATATGCGAGTGAACCAGATAAGAGAGCGAGCCAGACAAGAGAGCAAGCAAGCGAGCCAGATGTGAGAGCGAGCGAGCCAGATGTGAGAGTGAGCCATATAAGAGAGCGAGACAGACAAGAGAGCAAGCGAGCAAGCCAGATATGAGAGCAAGAGAGCAAACCAGACATGAGAGCGAGCCAGACAAGAGTTCAAGCGAGCGAGCCAGATATGAGAGCAAGCGAGTGAGCCAGACATGCAAGCGAGCGAGCTATATAAGAGAGCGAGCCAGACATGAGAGCAAGCGAGCGAGCCAGATATGACAGCGAGCGAGCCAGATATGAAAGCGAGTGAGCCAGATATGCGAGCGAGCGAGCCAGATAAGAGCGAGCGAGCCAGATAAGAGAGCGAGCCAGACAAGAGAGCAAGCGAGCGAGCCAGATGTGAGAGCGAGCGAGCCAGATATGCGAGCGAGCCATATAAGAGAGCGAGACAGTCAAGAGAGCAAGCGAGCGAGCCAGATATGAGAGCAAGCGATCGAGCCAGATGTGAGAGCGAGCAAGCCAGATATGCGAGCGAGCCAGATAAGAGAGCGAGCCAGACAAGAGAGCAAGCGAGCAAGCCAGATATGAGAGCGAGCGAACCAGACATGAGATCAAGCGAGCGAGCCAGATATGCGAGCGAGCGAGCCAGATAATAGAGCAAGCCAGACAAGAGAGCAAGCGAGCGAGACAGATATGAGTGCAAGCGAGCGAGCCAGATGTGAGAGCGAGCGAGCCAGATATGCGAGCGAGACAAACAAGAGAGCAAGCGAGCGAGCCAGATGTGAGTGAGTGAGCCAGATATGAGAGCAAGCAAGCCAAATATGAGAATGAGCCAGATAAGAGAGCGAACCAGACAAGAGGGCAAGCGAGCGAGACAGATATGAGAGCGAGCGAGCCAGATATGAGAGCAAGTGAGCGAGACAGATATGAGAGCAAGCGAGCGATCCAGATATGAGAGCGAGCGAGCCAGACATGAGAGCAAGTGAGCGAGCCAGATATGAGAGCAAGCGAGCGATCCAGATATGAGAGCGAGCGAGCCAGACATGAGAGCGAGCCATATGTGAGAGTGAGCGAGCCAGATATGCGGGAGAGCCAGATAAAAGAGCGAGCCAGACGAGCGCAGGCGAGCGAGCCAGATATGAGAGCAAGCGAGTGAGCCAGATATGCGAGCAAGTGAGCCATATAAGTGAGCGAGCCAGACAAGAGAGCAAGCGAGTGAGCCAGATTTGAGAGCGAGTGAGCCAGATATGAGAGCAAGCGAGCCATCCAGATATGAGAGCGAGCGAGCCAGACATGAGAGCAAGCGAATGAGCCAGATGTGAGAGCAAGTGAGCGATCCAGATATGAGAGCGAGCAAGCCAGACATGAGAGCAAGCGAGCGAGCCAGATGTGAGAGTGAGTGAGCCAGATATGCGGGCGAGCCAGATAAGAGAGCGAGCCAGACAAGAGCGCTAGCGAGCGAGCCAGATATGAGAGCAAGCGAGTGAGCCAGATATGCGAGTGAGCCATATAAGTGAGCGAGCCAGACAACAGAGCAAGCAAGCGAGCAAGATATGAGAGCGAGTGAGCCAGACATGAGAGCAAGTGAGCGAGCCAGATATGAGAGTGAGCGAGCCAGACATGAGAGCAAGCGAGCGAACCAGATATGAGAGCGAGCGATCAAGATAAGGGAGCAAGCCAGACAAGAGAGCAAGCGAGCGAGCAAGATATGAGAGCAAGCGAGCGAGCCAGATGTGAGAGCGAGCGAGCCAGATATGCGAGCAAACCAGATAAGAGAGCGAGCCAGATATGAGAGCAAGCGAGCGAGCCAGATGTGAGAGCGAGCAAGCCAGATATGAGAGCGAGCCATATAAGAGAGCGAGACAGACCAGAGAGCAAGCGAGCGAGCCAGATATGAGAACAAGCGAGCCAGCCAGATATGAGAGCAAGCGGGCAAGCCAGATATGAGAGCGAGCGAGCCAGATAAGAGAGCGAGCCAGATATGAGAGCAAGCGGGCGAGCCATATATGAGAGCAAGCGGGCAAGCCAGATATGAGAGCGAGCGAGCCAGATAAGAGAGCGAGCCAGACAAGAGCGCAAGCGAGCGTGATAGATATGAGAGCAAGACAGTGAGCCAGATATGCTAGCGAGCGAGCCATATAAGAGAACGAGCCAGACAAGAGAGCAAGCGAGCGAGCCAGATATGAGAGCGAGTGAGCCAGACATGAGAGCAAGCGAGTGAACCAGATATGAGAGTGAGCGAGCCAGACATGAGAGCAAGCGAGCGAGCCAGATATGAGAGCGAGCAAGCCAGACATGAGAGCAAGCGAGCGAGCCAGATATGAGAGCGAGCGAGCCAGACATGAGAGCAAGTGAGCGAGCCAGATATTATAGCGAGCGAGCTAGATATGCGAGCCAGATATGAGAGCGAGAGAGTCAGACAAGAGAGCAAGCGAGCGGGCCAGATATGAGAGCAAGCGAGTAAGCCAGATATGAGAGCATGCGAACGATCCAGATATGAGAGCGAGCAAGCCAGATAAGAGAGCAAGCGAGGGAGCCAGATATGAGAGCAAGCGAGCAAGCCAGATATGAGAGCAAGCGAGCGATCCAGATATGAGAGCGAGCGAGCCTGACATGAGAGCAAGCGAGCGAGCCAGATATGTGAGCGAGCGAGACATGAGAGCAAGCGAGCGAGCCAGATATGAGAGCGAGCTAGCCAGATATGCGAGTGAACCAGATAAGAGAGCGAGCCAGACAAGAGAGCAAGCGAGCGAGCCAGATATGAGAGCAAGCGAGCGAGCCAGATTTGAGAGCAAGAGAGCATGCCAGACAAGACAGCAAGCGAGCGAGCCAGATATGAGAGCGAGCCAGAAATGAGAGCAAGCGAGCGAACCAGATATGAGAGCAAGCGAGCAAGCCAGATATGAGAGCGAGCGAGCCAGACATGAGAGCAAGCGAGCAAGCCAGATATGTGAGCGAGCGAGCGAGACATGAGAGCAAGCGAGCGAGCCAGAAATGAGAGCGAGCTAGCCAGATATGCGAGTGAACCAGATAAGAGAGTGAGCCAGACAAGAGAGCAAGCAAGCGAGCCAGATATGAGAGCAAGCGAGCGAGCCAGATATGAGAGCAAGAGAGCATGCCAGACAAGACAGCAAGCGAGCGAGACAGATATGAGAGCAAGAGAGCGAGCCAGAAATGAGAGCAAGCGAGCAAGCCAGATATGAGAGCGTGCCAGATAAGAGAGCGAACCAGACAAAAGAGAAGCGAGCGAGACAGATATGAGAGCAAGAGAGCGAGCCAGAAATGAGAGCAAGCGACCCAGATATGAGAGCAAGCGAGCAAGCCAGATATGAGAGCGTGCCAGATAAGAGAGCGAACCAGACAAGAGAGCAAGCGAGCGAGACAGATATGAGAGCGAGCGAGCCAGACATGAGAGCAAGCGAGCAAGCCAGATATGTGAGCAAGCGAGCCAGACATGAGAGCAAGCGAGCGAGCCAGATATGAAAGCGAGCGAGCCAGATATGAGAGCAAGTGAGCGAGCCAGATATTAGAGCAAGCGAGTGAGCCAGATATGCGAGCGAGCGAGCCATATAGGAGAGCGAGCCAGACAAGAGAGCAAGCGAGCCAGATATGAGAGCGAGCCAGATAAGAGAGCGAGCCAGACAAGAGAGCAAGCGAGCGAGCCAGATGTGAGAGTGAGTGAGCCAGATAAGCGAGCGAGCCAGATATGAGAGCAAGCGAGTGAGCCAGATATGCGAGCGAGTGAGCCATATAAGTGAGCGAGCCAGACAACAGAGCAAGCGAGCGAGCCAGATATGAGAGCGAGTGAGCCAGACATGAGAGCAAGTGAGCGAGCCAGATATGAGAGTGAGCGAGCCAGACATGAGAGCAAGCGAGCGAGCCAGATATGAGAGCGAGCGAGCCAGATAAGGGAGCAAGCCAGACAAGAGAGCAAGCGAGCAAGCCAGATATGAGAGCGAGCGAGCCAGATGTGAGAGCGAGCCAGATAAGAGATCGAGCCAGACAAGAGAGCAAGCGAGCGAGCAAGATATGAGAGCAAGCGAGCGAGCCAGATGTGAGAGCGAGCAAGCCAGATATGCGAGCAAACCAGATAAGAGAGCGAGCCAGATATGAGAGCAAGCGAGCGAGCCAGATATGAGAGCAAGCGAGCGAGCCAGATGTTAGAGCGAGCAAGCCAGATATGAGAGCGAGCCATAAAAGTGAACGAGACAGACCAGAGAGCAAGCGAGCGAGCCAGATATGAGAACAAGCGAGCCAGCCAGATATGAGAGCAAGCGGGCAAGCCAGATACGAGAGCGAGCGAGCCAGATAAGAGAGCGAGCCAGATATGAGAGCAAGCGAGCAAGCCATATATGAGAGCAAGCAGGCAAGCCAGATATGAGAGCGAGCGAGCCAGATAAGAGAGCGAGCCAGACAAGAGCGCAAGCGAGCGTGATAGATATGAGAGCAAGAGAGTGAGCCAGATATGCTAGCGAGTGAGCCATATAAGAGAACGAGCCAGACAAGAGAGCAAGCGAGCGAGCCAGATATGAGAGCGAGTGAGCCAGACATGGGAGCAAGCGAGCGAGCCAGATATGAGAGCGAGCAAGCCAGACATGAGAGCAAGCGAGCGAGCCAGATATGAGAGCGAGCGAGCCAGACATGAGAGCGAGCGAGCCATACATGAGAGCGAGCGAGCCAGACATGAGTGCAAGCGAGCGAGACAGATATGAGAGCGAGCCAGATAAGAGAGTGAACCAGACAAGAGAGCAAGCGAGCAAGCCGGATATGAGAGGGAGCGAGCCAGACATGAGAGCAAGCAAGCGAGCCAGATATGAGAGCGAGCGAGCCAGCCATAAGAGCAAGCGAGCGAGCCAGATATGAGAGCGAGCGAGCCAGACATGAGAGCAAGCGAGCCAGACAAGAGCGCAAGCGAGCGAGCCAGATATGAGAGCAAGCGAGTGAGCCAGATATGCGAGTGAGCCATATAAGAGAGCGAGCCAGACAAGAGAGCAAGCGAGCGAACCAGATATGAGAGTGAGCGAGCCAGACATGAGAGCAAGCGAGCGAGCCAGATATGAGAGCCAGCGAGCCAGACATGAGAGCGAGCGAGCGATATATGAGAGCGAGCGAGCCTTACATGAGCGCAAGCGAGCGAGCCAGATATGAGAGTGAGCCAGATAAGAGAGCCAACCAGACAAGAGAGCAAGTGAGCGAGCCGGATATGAGAGGGAGTGAGTCAGACATGAGAGCAAGCGAGCGAGCCAGATATGAGAACGAGCAAGCCAGACATGAGAGCAAGTGTGCGAGCCAGATATAATAGCGAGCGAGCCAGATATGTGAGCAAGCGACCCAGATATGAGAGCGAGAGAGCCAGACAAGAGAGCAAGCGAGCGACCCAGATATGAGAGCAAGCGAGTAAGCCAGATATGAGAGCAAGCGAACGATCAAGATATGAGAGCGAGCAAGCTAGATAAGAGAGCAAGCGAGCGAGCCAGATATGAGAGCAAGCGAGCAAGCCAGATATGAGAGCAAGCGAGCGATCCAGATATGAGAGCGAGCGAGCCAGACATGAGAGCGAGCGAGCCATACATGAGAGCGAGCGAGCCAGACATGAGTGCAAGCGAGCGAGACAGATATGAGAGCGAGCCAGATAAGAGAGTGAACCAGACAAGAGAGCAAGCGAGCAAGCCGGATATGAGAGGGAGCGAGCCAGACATGAGAGCAAGCAAGCGAGCCAGATATGAGAGCGAGCGAGCCAGCCATAAGAGCAAGCGAGCGAGCCAGATATGAGAGCGAGCGAGCCAGACATGAGAGCAAGCGAGCCAGACAAGAGCGCAAGCGAGCGAGCCAGATATGAGAGCAAGCGAGTGAGCCAGATATGCGAGTGAGCCATATAAGAGAGCGAGCCAGACAAGAGAGCAAGCGAGCGAACCAGATATGAGAGCAAGCGAGTAAGCCAGATATGAGAGCAAGCGAACGATCAAGATATGAGAGCGAGCAAGCTAGATAAGAGAGCAAGCGAGCGAGCCAGATATGAGAGCAAGCGAGCAAGCCAGATATGAGAGCAAGCGAGCGATCCAGATATGAGAGCGAGCGAGCCAGACATGAGAGCGAGCGAGCCATACATGAGAGCGAGCGAGCCAGACATGAGTGCAAGCGAGCGAGACAGATATGAGAGCGAGCCAGATAAGAGAGTGAACCAGACAAGAGAGCAAGCGAGCAAGCCGGATATGAGAGGGAGCGAGCCAGACATGAGAGCAAGCAAGCGAGCCAGATATGAGAGCGAGCGAGCCAGCCATAAGAGCAAGCGAGCGAGCCAGATATGAGAGCGAGCGAGCCAGACATGAGAGCAAGCGAGCCAGACAAGAGCGCAAGCGAGCGAGCCAGATATGAGAGCAAGCGAGCGAGCCAGATTTGAGAGCAAGAGAGCATGCCAGACAAGACAGCAAGCGAGCGAGCCAGATATGAGAGCAAGAGAGCGAGCCAGAAATGAGAGCAAGCGAGCGAACCAGATATGAGAGCAAGCGAGCAAGCAAGATATGAGAGCGTGCCAGATAAGAGAGCGAACCAGACAAGAGAGCTAGCGAGCGAGACAGATATGAGAGCGAGCGAGCCAGACATGAGAGCAAGCCAGATATGTGAGCGAGCGAGCGAGACATGAGAGCAAGCGAGCGAGCCAGATATGAGAGCGAGCTAGCCAGATATGCGAGTGAACCAGATAAGAGAGCGAGCCAGACAAGAGAGCAAGCAAGCGAGCCAGATGTGAGAGCGAGCGAGCCAGATGTGAGAGTGAGCCATATAAGAGAGCGAGACAGACAAGAGAGCAAGCGAGCAAGCCAGATATGAGAGCAAGAGAGCAAACCAGACATGAGAGCGAGCCAGACAAGAGTTCAAGCGAGCGAGCCAGATATGAGAGCAAGCGAGTGAGCCAGACATGCAAGCGAGCGAGCTATATAAGAGAGCGAGCCAGACATGAGAGCAAGCGAGCGAGCCAGATATGACAGCGAGCGAGCCAGACATGAGAGCGAGCGAGCCATACATGAGAGCGAGCGAGCCAGACATGAGTGCAAGCGAGCGAGACAGATATGAGAGCGAGCCAGATAAGAGAGTGAACCAGACAAGAGAGCAAGCGAGCAAGCCGGATATGAGAGGGAGCGAGCCAGACATGAGAGCAAGCAAGCGAGCCAGATATGAGAGCAAGCGAGCCAGACATGAGAGCAAGCGAGCGAGCCAGATATGAAAGCGAGCGAGCCAGATATGAGAGCAAGTGAGCGAGCCAGATATTAGAGCAAGCGAGTGAGCCAGATATGCGAGCGAGCGAGCCAGACATGAGAGCAAGCGAGCAAGCCAGATATGTGAGCAAGCGAGCCAGACATGAGAGCAAGCGAGCGAGCCAGATATGAAAGCGAGCGAGCCAGATATGAGAGCAAGTGAGCGAGCCAGATATTAGAGCAAGCGAGTGAGCCAGATATGCGAGCGAACGAGCCATATAGGAGAGCGAGCCAGACAAGAGAGCAAGCGAGCGAGCCAGATATGAGAGCGAGCCAGATAAGAGAGCGAGCCAGACAAGAGAGCAAGCGAGCGAGCCAGATGTGAGAGTGAGTGAGCCAGATAAGCGAGCGAGCCAGATATGAGAGCAAGCGAGTGAGCCAGATATGCGAGCGAGTGAGCCATATAAGTGAGCGAGCCAGACAACAGAGCAAGCGAGCGAGCCAGATATGAGAGCGAGTGAGCCAGACATGAGAGCAAGTGAGCGAGCCAGATATGAGAGTGAGCGAGCCAGACATGAGAGCAAGCGAGCGAGCCAGATATGAGAGCGAGCGAGCCAGATAAGGGAGCAAGCCAGACAAGAGAGCAAGCGAGCAAGCCAGATATGAGAGCGAGCGAGCCAGATGTGAGAGCAAGCGGGCAAGCCAGATATGAGAGCGAGCGAGCCAGATAAGAGAGCGAGCCAGATATGAGAGCAAGCGGGCGAGCCATATATGAGAGCAAGCGGGCAAGCCAGATATGAGAGCGAGCGAGCCAGATAAGAGAGCGAGCCAGACAAGAGCGCAAGCGAGCGTGATAGATATGAGAGCAAGACAGTGAGCCAGATATGCTAGCGAGCGAGCCATATAAGAGAACGAGCCAGACAAGAGAGCAAGCGAGCGAGCCAGATATGAGAGCGAGTGAGCCAGACATGAGAGCAAGCGAGTGAACCAGATATGAGAGTGAGCGAGCCAGACATGAGAGCAAGCGAGCGAGCCAGATATGAGAGCGAGCAAGCCAGACATGAGAGCAAGCGAGCGAGCCAGATATGAGAGCGAGCGAGCCAGACATGAGAGCAAGTGAGCGAGCCAGATATTATAGCGAGCGAGCTAGATATGCGAGCCAGATATGAGAGCGAGAGAGTCAGACAAGAGAGCAAGCGAGCGGGCCAGATATGAGAGCAAGCGAGTAAGCCAGATATGAGAGCATGCGAACGATCCAGATATGAGAGCGAGCAAGCCAGATAAGAGAGCAAGCGAGGGAGCCAGATATGAGAGCAAGCGAGCAAGCCAGATATGAGAGCAAGCGAGCGATCCAGATATGAGAGCGAGCGAGCCTGACATGAGAGCAAGCGAGCGAGCCAGATATGTGAGCGAGCGAGACATGAGAGCAAGCGAGCGAGCCAGATATGAGAGCGAGCTAGCCAGATATGCGAGTGAACCAGATAAGAGAGCGAGCCAGACAAGAGAGCAAGCGAGCGAGCCAGATATGAGAGCAAGCGAGCGAGCCAGATTTGAGAGCAAGAGAGCATGCCAGACAAGACAGCAAGCGAGCGAGCCAGATATGAGAGCGAGCCAGAAATGAGAGCAAGCGAGCGAACCAGATATGAGAGCAAGCGAGCAAGCCAGATATGAGAGCGAGCGAGCCAGACATGAGAGCAAGCGAGCAAGCCAGATATGTGAGCGAGCGAGCGAGACATGAGAGCAAGCGAGCGAGCCAGAAATGAGAGCGAGCTAGCCAGATATGCGAGTGAACCAGATAAGAGAGTGAGCCAGACAAGAGAGCAAGCAAGCGAGCCAGATATGAGAGCAAGCGAGCGAGCCAGATATGAGAGCAAGAGAGCATGCCAGACAAGACAGCAAGCGAGCGAGACAGATATGAGAGCAAGAGAGCGAGCCAGAAATGAGAGCAAGCGAGCAAGCCAGATATGAGAGCGTGCCAGATAAGAGAGCGAACCAGACAAAAGAGAAGCGAGCGAGACAGATATGAGAGCAAGAGAGCGAGCCAGAAATGAGAGCAAGCGACCCAGATATGAGAGCAAGCGAGCAAGCCAGATATGAGAGCGTGCCAGATAAGAGAGCGAACCAGACAAGAGAGCAAGCGAGCGAGACAGATATGAGAGCGAGCGAGCCAGACATGAGAGCAAGCGAGCAAGCCAGATATGTGAGCAAGCGAGCCAGACATGAGAGCAAGCGAGCGAGCCAGATATGAAAGCGAGCGAGCCAGATATGAGAGCAAGTGAGCGAGCCAGATATTAGAGCAAGCGAGTGAGCCAGATATGCGAGCGAGCGAGCCATATAGGAGAGCGAGCCAGACAAGAGAGCAAGCGAGCCAGATATGAGAGCGAGCCAGATAAGAGAGCGAGCCAGACAAGAGAGCAAGCGAGCGAGCCAGATGTGAGAGTGAGTGAGCCAGATAAGCGAGCGAGCCAGATATGAGAGCAAGCGAGTGAGCCAGATATGCGAGCGAGTGAGCCATATAAGTGAGCGAGCCAGACAACAGAGCAAGCGAGCGAGCCAGATATGAGAGCGAGTGAGCCAGACATGAGAGCAAGTGAGCGAGCCAGATATGAGAGTGAGCGAGCCAGACATGAGAGCAAGCGAGCGAGCCAGATATGAGAGCGAGCGAGCCAGATAAGGGAGCAAGCCAGACAAGAGAGCAAGCGAGCAAGCCAGATATGAGAGCGAGCGAGCCAGATGTGAGAGCGAGCCAGATAAGAGATCGAGCCAGACAAGAGAGCAAGCGAGCGAGCAAGATATGAGAGCAAGCGAGCGAGCCAGATGTGAGAGCGAGCAAGCCAGATATGCGAGCAAACCAGATAAGAGAGCGAGCCAGATATGAGAGCAAGCGAGCGAGCCAGATATGAGAGCAAGCGAGCGAGCCAGATGTTAGAGCGAGCAAGCCAGATATGAGAGCGAGCCATAAAAGTGAACGAGACAGACCAGAGAGCAAGCGAGCGAGCCAGATATGAGAACAAGCGAGCCAGCCAGATATGAGAGCAAGCGGGCAAGCCAGATACGAGAGCGAGCGAGCCAGATAAGAGAGCGAGCCAGATATGAGAGCAAGCGAGCAAGCCATATATGAGAGCAAGCAGGCAAGCCAGATATGAGAGCGAGCGAGCCAGATAAGAGAGCGAGCCAGACAAGAGCGCAAGCGAGCGTGATAGATATGAGAGCAAGAGAGTGAGCCAGATATGCTAGCGAGTGAGCCATATAAGAGAACGAGCCAGACAAGAGAGCAAGCGAGCGAGCCAGATATGAGAGCGAGTGAGCCAGACATGGGAGCAAGCGAGCGAGCCAGATATGAGAGCGAGCAAGCCAGACATGAGAGCAAGCGAGCGAGCCAGATATGAGAGCGAGCGAGCCAGACATGAGAGCGAGCGAGCCATACATGAGAGCGAGCGAGCCAGACATGAGTGCAAGCGAGCGAGACAGATATGAGAGCGAGCCAGATAAGAGAGTGAACCAGACAAGAGAGCAAGCGAGCAAGCCGGATATGAGAGGGAGCGAGCCAGACATGAGAGCAAGCAAGCGAGCCAGATATGAGAGCGAGCGAGCCAGCCATAAGAGCAAGCGAGCGAGCCAGATATGAGAGCGAGCGAGCCAGACATGAGAGCAAGCGAGCCAGACAAGAGCGCAAGCGAGCGAGCCAGATATGAGAGCAAGCGAGTGAGCCAGATATGCGAGTGAGCCATATAAGAGAGCGAGCCAGACAAGAGAGCAAGCGAGCGAACCAGATATGAGAGTGAGCGAGCCAGACATGAGAGCAAGCGAGCGAGCCAGATATGAGAGCCAGCGAGCCAGACATGAGAGCGAGCGAGCGATATATGAGAGCGAGCGAGCCTTACATGAGCGCAAGCGAGCGAGCCAGATATGAGAGTGAGCCAGATAAGAGAGCCAACCAGACAAGAGAGCAAGTGAGCGAGCCGGATATGAGAGGGAGTGAGTCAGACATGAGAGCAAGCGAGCGAGCCAGATATGAGAACGAGCAAGCCAGACATGAGAGCAAGTGTGCGAGCCAGATATAATAGCGAGCGAGCCAGATATGTGAGCAAGCGACCCAGATATGAGAGCGAGAGAGCCAGACAAGAGAGCAAGCGAGCGACCCAGATATGAGAGCAAGCGAGTAAGCCAGATATGAGAGCAAGCGAACGATCAAGATATGAGAGCGAGCAAGCTAGATAAGAGAGCAAGCGAGCGAGCCAGATATGAGAGCAAGCGAGCAAGCCAGATATGAGAGCAAGCGAGCGATCCAGATATGAGAGCGAGCGAGCCAGACATGAGAGCGAGCGAGCCATACATGAGAGCGAGCGAGCCAGACATGAGTGCAAGCGAGCGAGACAGATATGAGAGCGAGCCAGATAAGAGAGTGAACCAGACAAGAGAGCAAGCGAGCAAGCCGGATATGAGAGGGAGCGAGCCAGACATGAGAGCAAGCAAGCGAGCCAGATATGAGAGCGAGCGAGCCAGCCATAAGAGCAAGCGAGCGAGCCAGATATGAGAGCGAGCGAGCCAGACATGAGAGCAAGCGAGCCAGACAAGAGCGCAAGCGAGCGAGCCAGATATGAGAGCAAGCGAGTGAGCCAGATATGCGAGTGAGCCATATAAGAGAGCGAGCCAGACAAGAGAGCAAGCGAGCGAACCAGATATGAGAGCAAGCGAGTAAGCCAGATATGAGAGCAAGCGAACGATCAAGATATGAGAGCGAGCAAGCTAGATAAGAGAGCAAGCGAGCGAGCCAGATATGAGAGCAAGCGAGCAAGCCAGATATGAGAGCAAGCGAGCGATCCAGATATGAGAGCGAGCGAGCCAGACATGAGAGCGAGCGAGCCATACATGAGAGCGAGCGAGCCAGACATGAGTGCAAGCGAGCGAGACAGATATGAGAGCGAGCCAGATAAGAGAGTGAACCAGACAAGAGAGCAAGCGAGCAAGCCGGATATGAGAGGGAGCGAGCCAGACATGAGAGCAAGCAAGCGAGCCAGATATGAGAGCGAGCGAGCCAGCCATAAGAGCAAGCGAGCGAGCCAGATATGAGAGCGAGCGAGCCAGACATGAGAGCAAGCGAGCCAGACAAGAGCGCAAGCGAGCGAGCCAGATATGAGAGCAAGCGAGCGAGCCAGATTTGAGAGCAAGAGAGCATGCCAGACAAGACAGCAAGCGAGCGAGCCAGATATGAGAGCAAGAGAGCGAGCCAGAAATGAGAGCAAGCGAGCGAACCAGATATGAGAGCAAGCGAGCAAGCAAGATATGAGAGCGTGCCAGATAAGAGAGCGAACCAGACAAGAGAGCTAGCGAGCGAGACAGATATGAGAGCGAGCGAGCCAGACATGAGAGCAAGCCAGATATGTGAGCGAGCGAGCGAGACATGAGAGCAAGCGAGCGAGCCAGATATGAGAGCGAGCTAGCCAGATATGCGAGTGAACCAGATAAGAGAGCGAGCCAGACAAGAGAGCAAGCAAGCGAGCCAGATGTGAGAGCGAGCGAGCCAGATGTGAGAGTGAGCCATATAAGAGAGCGAGACAGACAAGAGAGCAAGCGAGCAAGCCAGATATGAGAGCAAGAGAGCAAACCAGACATGAGAGCGAGCCAGACAAGAGTTCAAGCGAGCGAGCCAGATATGAGAGCAAGCGAGTGAGCCAGACATGCAAGCGAGCGAGCTATATAAGAGAGCGAGCCAGACATGAGAGCAAGCGAGCGAGCCAGATATGACAGCGAGCGAGCCAGACATGAGAGCGAGCGAGCCATACATGAGAGCGAGCGAGCCAGACATGAGTGCAAGCGAGCGAGACAGATATGAGAGCGAGCCAGATAAGAGAGTGAACCAGACAAGAGAGCAAGCGAGCAAGCCGGATATGAGAGGGAGCGAGCCAGACATGAGAGCAAGCAAGCGAGCCAGATATGAGAGCAAGCGAGCCAGACATGAGAGCAAGCGAGCGAGCCAGATATGAAAGCGAGCGAGCCAGATATGAGAGCAAGTGAGCGAGCCAGATATTAGAGCAAGCGAGTGAGCCAGATATGCGAGCGAGCGAGCCAGACATGAGAGCAAGCGAGCAAGCCAGATATGTGAGCAAGCGAGCCAGACATGAGAGCAAGCGAGCGAGCCAGATATGAAAGCGAGCGAGCCAGATATGAGAGCAAGTGAGCGAGCCAGATATTAGAGCAAGCGAGTGAGCCAGATATGCGAGCGAACGAGCCATATAGGAGAGCGAGCCAGACAAGAGAGCAAGCGAGCGAGCCAGATATGAGAGCGAGCCAGATAAGAGAGCGAGCCAGACAAGAGAGCAAGCGAGCGAGCCAGATGTGAGAGTGAGTGAGCCAGATAAGCGAGCGAGCCAGATATGAGAGCAAGCGAGTGAGCCAGATATGCGAGCGAGTGAGCCATATAAGTGAGCGAGCCAGACAACAGAGCAAGCGAGCGAGCCAGATATGAGAGCGAGTGAGCCAGACATGAGAGCAAGTGAGCGAGCCAGATATGAGAGTGAGCGAGCCAGACATGAGAGCAAGCGAGCGAGCCAGATATGAGAGCGAGCGAGCCAGATAAGGGAGCAAGCCAGACAAGAGAGCAAGCGAGCAAGCCAGATATGAGAGCGAGCGAGCCAGATGTGAGAGCGAGCCAGATAAGAGATCGAGCCAGACAAGAGAGCAAGCGAGCGAGCAAGATATGAGAGCAAGCGAGCGAGCCAGATGTGAGAGCGAGCAAGCCAGATATGCGAGCAAACCAGATAAGAGAGCGAGCCAGATATGAGAGCAAGCGAGCGAGCCAGATATGAGAGCAAGCGAGCGAGCCAGATGTTAGAGCGAGCAAGCCAGATATGAGAGCGAGCCATAAAAGTGAACGAGACAGACCAGAGAGCAAGCGAGCGAGCCAGATATGAGAACAAGCGAGCCAGCCAGATATGAGAGCAAGCGGGCAAGCCAGATACGAGAGCGAGCGAGCCAGATAAGAGAGCGAGCCAGATATGAGAGCAAGCGAGCAAGCCATATATGAGAGCAAGCAGGAAAGCCAGATATGAGAGCAAGCGAGCCAGATAAGAGAGCGAGCCAGACAAGAGCGCAAGCGAGCGTGATAGATATGAGAGCAAGAGAGTGAGCCAGATATGCTAGCGAGTGAGCCATATAAGAGAACGAGCCAGACAAGAGAGCAAGCGAGCGAGCCAGATATGAGAGCGAGTGAGCCAGACATGGGAGCAAGCGAGCGAGCCAGATATGAGAGCGAGCAAGCCAGACATGAGAGCAAGCGAGCGAGCCAGATATGAGAGCGAGCGAGCCAGACATGAGAGCGAGCGAGCCATACATGAGAGCGAGCGAGCCAGACATGAGTGCAAGCGAGCGAGACAGATATGAGAGCGAGCCAGATAAGAGAGTGAACCAGACAAGAGAGCAAGCGAGCAAGCCGGATATGAGAGGGAGCGAGCCAGACATGAGAGCAAGCAAGCGAGCCAGATATGAGAGCGAGCGAGCCAGCCATAAGAGCAAGCGAGCGAGCCAGATATGAGAGCGAGCGAGCCAGACATGAGAGCAAGCGAGCCAGACAAGAGCGCAAGCGAGCGAGCCAGATATGAGAGCAAGCGAGTGAGCCAGATATGCGAGTGAGCCATATAAGAGAGCGAGCCAGACAAGAGAGCAAGCGAGCGAACCAGATATGAGAGTGAGCGAGCCAGACATGAGAGCAAGCGAGCGAGCCAGATATGAGAGCCAGCGAGCCAGACATGAGAGCGAGCGAGCGATATATGAGAGCGAGCGAGCCTTACATGAGCGCAAGCGAGCGAGCCAGATATGAGAGTGAGCCAGATAAGAGAGCCAACCAGACAAGAGAGCAAGTGAGCGAGCCGGATATGAGAGGGAGTGAGTCAGACATGAGAGCAAGCGAGCGAGCCAGATATGAGAACGAGCAAGCCAGACATGAGAGCAAGTGTGCGAGCCAGATATAATAGCGAGCGAGCCAGATATGTGAGCAAGCGACCCAGATATGAGAGCGAGAGAGCCAGACAAGAGAGCAAGCGAGCGACCCAGATATGAGAGCAAGCGAGTAAGCCAGATATGAGAGCAAGCGAACGATCAAGATATGAGAGCGAGCAAGCTAGATAAGAGAGCAAGCGAGCGAGCCAGATATGAGAGCAAGCGAGCAAGCCAGATATGAGAGCAAGCGAGCGATCCAGATATGAGAGCGAGCGAGCCAGACATGAGAGCGAGCGAGCCATACATGAGAGCGAGCGAGCCAGACATGAGTGCAAGCGAGCGAGACAGATATGAGAGCGAGCCAGATAAGAGAGTGAACCAGACAAGAGAGCAAGCGAGCAAGCCGGATATGAGAGGGAGCGAGCCAGACATGAGAGCAAGCAAGCGAGCCAGATATGAGAGCGAGCGAGCCAGCCATAAGAGCAAGCGAGCCAGATATGAGAGCGAGCGAGCCAGACATGAGAGCAAGCGAGCCAGACAAGAGCGCAAGCGAGCGAGCCAGATATGAGAGCAAGCGAGTGAGCCAGATATGCGAGTGAGCCATATAAGAGAGCGAGCCAGACAAGAGAGCAAGCGAGCGAACCAGATATGAGAGCAAGCGAGTAAGCCAGATATGAGAGCAAGCGAACGATCAAGATATGAGAGCGAGCAAGCTAGATAAGAGAGCAAGCGAGCGAGCCAGATATGAGAGCACGCGAGCAAGCCAGATATGAGAGCAAGCGAGCGATCCAGATATGAGAGCGAGCGAGCCAGACATGAGAGCGAGCGAGCCATACATGAGAGCGAGCGAGCCAGACATGAGTGCAAGCGAGCGAGACAGATATGAGAGCGAGCCAGATAAGAGAGTGAACCAGACAAGAGAGCAAGCGAGCAAGCCGGATATGAGAGGGAGCGAGCCAGACATGAGAGCAAGCAAGCGAGCCAGATATGAGAGCGAGCGAGCCAGCCATAAGAGCAAGCGAGCGAGCCAGATATGAGAGCAAGCGAGCCAGACAAGAGCGCAAGCGAGCGAGCCAGATATGAGAGCAAGCGAGTGAGCCAGATATGCGAGTGAGCCATATAAGAGAGCGAGCCAGACAAGAGAGCAAGCGAGCGAACCAGATATGAGAGTGAGCGAGCCAGACATGAGAGCAAGCGAGCGAGCCAGATATGAGAGCCAGCGAGCCAGACATGAGAGCGAGCGAGCCTGACATGAGCGCAAGCGAGCGAGCCAGATATGAGAGCGAGCCAGATATGAGAGCGAGCCAGATAAGAGAGCCAACCAGACAAGAGAGCAAGCGAGCGAGCCGGAAATGAGAGGGAGCGAGTCAGACATGAGAGCAAGCGAGCGAGCCAGATATGAGAACGAGCAAGCCAGACATGAGAGCAAGTGTGCGAGCCAGATATAATAGCGAGCGAGCCAGATATGTGAGCAAGCGAGCCAGATATGAGAGCGAGTGAGCCAGACAAGAGAGCAAGCGAGCGACCCAGATATGAGAGCAAGCGAGTAAGCCTGATATGAGAGCAAGCGAACGATCAAGATAGGAGAGCGAGCAAGCTAGATAAGAGAGCAAGCGAGCGAGCCAGATATGAGAGCAAGCGAGCAAGCCAGATATGAGAGTAAGCGAGCGATCCAGATATGAGAGCGAGTGAGCCTGACATGAGAGCAAGCGAGCGAGCCAGATATGTGAGCGGGCGAGACATGAGAGCAAGCGAGCGAGCCAGATATGAGCGAGCTAGCCAGATATGCGAGTGAACCAGATAAGAGAGCGAGCCAGACAAGAGAGCAAGCGAGCGAGCCAGATATGAGAACAAGCGAGCCAGTTAGATGTGAGAGCGAGCGAGCCAGATATGAGAGCGAGCCAGATAAGAGAGTGAGCCAGACAAGAGAGCAAGCGAGCGAGCCAGATATGAGAGCAAGCGAGCGAGCCGGATATGAGAGCAAGCGAGCAAGCCAGATATGAGAGCAAGCGAGCGAGCCAGATTTGAGAGCGAGCGAGCCAGATATGCGAGCGGGCCATAAAAGAGAGCGAGACAGACAAGAGAGCAAGCGAGCGAGCCAGATATGAGAGCAAGCGAGCCAGCCAGAAATGAGAGCAAGCGAGCCAGTCAGATGTGAGAGCGAGCGAGCCAGATATGCGAGCAAGCCAGATAAGAGAGCGAGCCAGACAAGAGAGAAAGCGAGAAAGCCAGATATGAGAACGAGCGAGCCAGACATGAGAGCAAGCGAGCGAGCCAGATATGAGAGCGATCGAGCCAGATAAGAGAGCAAGCGTGCGAGACAGATATGCTAGCGAGCAAGCTAGATAAGAGAGCGAGCCAGACAAGAGAGCAAGCGAGCGAGCCAGATATGAGAGCAAGCGAGCGAGCCAGATGTGAGAGCGAGACAGATAAGAGAGCAAGCCAGACAAGAGAGCAAGCGTGCGAGCCAGATATGCTAGCAAGCAAGCCAGATAAGAGAGTGAGCCAGACAAGAGAGCAAGCGAGCGAGCCAGATATGAGAGCAAGCGAACCAGCCAGATATGAGAGCGAGCGAGCCAGATATGAGAGCGAGCAAGACAAGAGAGAAAGCGAGCTAGCCAAATATGAGAGCAAGCGAGCGAGCCAGATTTGAGAGCGAGCGAGCCAGATATGCGAGCGAGCCAGACAAGAGAGCAAGCGAGCGAGCCAGATATGAGAAAAAGCGAGCGAGCCAGATATGAGAGCAAGCGAACGAGCCAGATATGAGAGCAAGCGAGCAAGCCAGATATGAGAGCAAGCGAGCGAACCAGATTTGAGAGCGAGCGAGCCAGATATGCGAGCGAGCCAGATAAGAGAGTGAGCCAGACAATAGAGCAAGCGAGCGAGCCAGATATGAGAGTAAGCGAGCGAGCCAGATATGAGAGCAAGCGAGCAAGCCAGATATGAGAGCGAAGCGAGCCAGACATGAGAGCGAGCGAGCCAGATATGCGAGCGAGCGAGCCAGATAAGAGAGCGAACCAGACAAGAGAGCAAGCGAGCGAGCCAGATATGAGAGCGAGCTAGCAAGGCAGATATAAGAGCGAGCCAGATAAGAGAGCGAGCCAGACAAGAGAGCAAGCGAGCCGGATATGAGAGCAAGCGAGCCAGCTAGATGTGAGAGCGAGCGAGCCAGGTATGCGAGCGAGCCAGATAAGAGAGCGAGCCAGACAAGAGAGCAAGCGAGAAAGCCAGATATGAGAGCGAGCCAGACATGAGAGCAAGCGAGCGAGCCAGATATGAGAGCAAGCGAGCCAGCCAGATATGAGAGCGAGCAAGCCAGATAAGAGAGCGAGCAAGACAAGTGAGCAAGCGAGCTAGCCAGATATGAGAGCAAGCGAGCGAGCCAGATTTGAGTGCGAGCAAGCCAGATATGAGAGCGAGCCAGATAAGAGAGCGAGCCAGACAAGAGAGCAAGCGAGCGAGCCAGATATGAGAGCAAGCGAGCGAGCCGAATATGAGAGCAAGCGAGCAAGCCAGATATGAGAGCGAGCAAGCCAGATATGAGAGCAAGCGAGCGAGCCAGATATGCAAACGAGCCATAAAAGAGAGTGAGACAGACAAGAGAGCAAGCGAGCGAGCCAGATATGAGAGCAAGCGAGCCAGCCAGAAATGAGAGCAAGCCAGCCAGCCAGATGTGAGAGCGAGCGAGCCAGATAGGAGAACGAGCAAGACAAGAGAGCAAGCGAGCTAGCCAGATATGAGAGCAAGCGAGCGAGCCAGATTTGAGAGTGAGCGAGCCAGATATGCGAGCGAGCCAGATAAGAGAGCGTGCCAGCCAAGAGAGCAAGCGAGCGAGCCAGACAAGAGAGCAAGCGAGCGAGCCAGATATGAGAAAAAGCGAGCGAGCCAGATATGAGAGCAAGCGAGCCAGCCAGATATGAGAGCGAGCGAGCCAGATAAGAGAGCGAGCAAGACAAAAGAGCAAGCGAGCTAGCCAGATATGAGAGCAAGCGAGCTAGCCAGATATGAGAAAAAGCGAGCGAGCCAGATATGAGAGCAAGCGAGCCAGCCAGATATGAGAGCGAGCGAGCCAGATAAGAGAGCGAGCAAGACAAAAGAGCAAGCGAGCTAGCCAGATATGAGAGCAAGCGAGCTAGCCAGATATGAGAGCAAGCGAGCGAGCCAGATTTGAGAGCGAGCGAGCCAGATATGCGAGCGAGTCAGATAAGAGAGCGAGCCAGACAAGAGAGCAAGCGAGCGAGCCAGATATGAGAGCAAGCCAGATATGGGAGAGAGCGAGCCAGACATGAGAGCGAGCGAGTAAGATATGAAAGCGAGCGAGCCAGATATGAGAGCGAACGAGCCAGAAATGAGAGCAAGCGAGCCAGCCAGATGTGAGAGCGAGCGAGCCAGATATGCGAGCAAGCCAGATAAGAGAGCGAGCCAGACAAGAGAGCATGCGAGAAAGCCAGATATGAGAGCGAGCCAGACATGAGAGCAAGCGAGCGAGCCAGATATGAGAGCGAGCGAGCCAGATAAGAGATCAAGCCAGACAAGAGAGCAAGCGTGCGAGCCAGATATGCTAGCGAGCTAGCCAGATAAGAGAGCGAGCCAG
Organism: Hyla sarda; assembly: GCF_029499605.1. Classification (NCBI taxonomy): domain Eukaryota; kingdom Metazoa; phylum Chordata; class Amphibia; order Anura; family Hylidae; genus Hyla; species Hyla sarda. Next base: position 932,075 of record NW_026608872.1, on the reverse strand, counting down.
ACAAGAGACCAAGCGAGCGAGCCAGATGTGAGAGCAAGCTAGCCAGATATGCGAGCGAGCCATAAAAGAGAGCGAGACAGACAAGAGAGCAAGAGAGCGAGCCAGATATGAGAGCGAGCTAGCAAGGCAGATATAAGAGCGAGCCAGATAAGAGAGCGAGCCAGACAAGAGAGCAAGCGAGCCTGATATGAGAGCAAGCGAGCCAGCTAGATGTGAGAGCGAGCGAGCCAGATATGCGAGCGAGCCAGATAAGAGAGCGAGCCAGACAAGAGAGCAAGCGAGCGAGCCAGATATGAGAGCAAGCGAGCGAGCCGGATATGAGAGCAAGCGAGCAAGCCAGATATGAGAGCAAGCGAGCGAGTCAGATTTGAGAGCGAGCGAGCCAGATATGCGAGTGAGCCATAAAAGAGAGCGAGACAGACAAGAGAGCAAGCGAGCCAGATATGAGAGCAAGCGAGCCAGCCAGAAATGAGAGCAAGCGAGCCAGCCAGATGTGAGAGCGAGCGAGCCAGATATGCGAGCAAGCCAGATAAGAGAGCGAGCCAGACAAGAGAGCAAGCGAGAAAGCCAGATATGAAAGCGAGCGAGCCAGACATGAGAGCAAGCGAGCGAGCCAGATATGAGAGCGATCGAGCCAGATAAGAGAGCAAGCGTGCGAGCCAGATATGCTAGCGAGCAAGCCAGATAAGAGAGCGAGCCAGACAAGAGAGCAAGCGAGCGAGCCAGATATGCTAGCGAGCAAGCCAGATAAGAGAGCGAGCCAGACAAGAGAGCAAGCGAGCGAGCTAGATGTGAGAGCGAGACAGATAAGAGAGCAAGTCAGACAAGAGAGCAAGCGTGCGAGCCAGATATGCTAGCGAGCAAGCCAGATAAGAGAGCGAGCCAGACAAGAGAGCAAGCGAGCGAGCCAGATATGAGAGCAAGCGAACCAGCCAGATATGAGAGCGAGCGAGCCAGATATGAGAGCGAGCAAGACAAGAGAGAAAGCGAGCTAGCCAAATATGAGAGCAAGCGAGCGAGCCAGATTTGAGAGCGAGCGAGCCAGATATGCGAGCGAGCCAGAGAAGAGAGCGAGCCAGACAAGAGAGCAAGCGAGCGAGCCAGATATGAGAAAAAGCGAGCGAGCCAGATATGAGAGCAAGCGAGCGAGCCAGATATGAGAGCAAGCGAGCAAGCCAGATATGCGAGCAAGCGAGCGAGCCAGATTTGAGAGCGAGCGAGCCAGATATGCGAGCGAGCCAGATAAGAGAGTGAGCCAGACAAGAGAGCAAGCGAGCGAGCCAGATATGAGAGTAAGCGAGCGAGCCAGATATGAGAGCAAGCGAGCAAGCCAGATATGAGAGCGAAGCGAGCCAGACATGAGAGCGAGCGAGCCAGATATGCGAGCGAGCGAGCCAGAAAAGAGAGCGAGCCAGACAAGAGAGCAAGCGAGCGAGCCAGATGTGAGAGCAAGCTAGCCAGATATGCGAGCGAGCCATAAAAGAGAGCAAGACAGACAAGAGAGCAAGCGAGCGAGCCAGATATGAGAGCGAGCTAGCAAGGCAGATATAAGAGCGAGCCAGATAAGAGAGCGAGCCAGACAAGAGAGCAAGCGAGCCAGATATGAGAGCAAGCGAGCCAGCTAGATGTGAGAGCGAGCGAGCCAGGTATGCGAGCGAGCCAGATAAGAGAGCGAGCCAGACAAGAGAGCATGCGAGAAAGCCAGATATGAGAGCGAGCCAGACATGAGAGCAAGCGAGCGAGCCAGATATGAGAGCGAGCGAGCCAGATAAGAGAGCAAGCCAGACAAGAGAGCAAGCGTGCGAGCCAGATATGCTAGCTACCAAGATAGATAAGAGAGCGAGCCAGACAAGAGAGCAAGCGAGCGAGCCAGATATGAGAGCAAGCGAGCCAGCCAGATATGAGAGCGAGCGAGCCAGATAAGAGAGCGAGCAAGACAAGAGAGCAAGCGAGCTAGCCAGATATGAGAGCAAGCGAGCGAGCCAGAATTGAGAGCGAGCGAGCCAGATATGCGAGCGAGCCAGATAAGAGAGTGAGCCAGACAAGAGAGCAAGCGAGCAAGCCAGATATGCAAGCGAGCGAGCCGAATATGAGAGCAAGCGAGCAAGCCAGATATGAGAGTGAGCGAGCATGCCAGATATGAGAGCAAGCGAGCGAGCCAGATATGCAAACGAGCCATAAAAGAGAGTGAGACAGACAAGAGAGGAAGCGAGTGAGCCAGATATGAGAGCAAGCGAGCCAGCCAGAAATGAGAGCAAGCAAGCCAGCCAGATGTGAGAGCGAGCAAGCCAGATATGCGAGCGAGCCAGATATGCGAGCTAGCCAGATAAGAGAGCGAGCCAGACAAGAGAGCAAGCGAGAAAGCCAGATATGAGAGCGAGCCAGACATGAGAGCAAGCGAGCGAGCCAGACATGAGAGCAAGCGAGCGAGCCAGATATGAAAGCGAGCGAGCCAGATAAGAGAGCAAGCCAGACAAGAGAGCAAGCGTGCGAGCCAGATATGCTAGCGAGCAAACCAGATAAGAGAGCGAGCCAGACAAGAGAGCAAGCGAGCGAGCCAGATATGAGAGCAAGCGAGCCAGCCAGATATGAGAGCGAGCGAGCCAAATAAGAGAGCGAGCAAGACAAGAGAGCAAGCGAGCTAGCCACATTTGAGAGCAAGCGAGCGAGCCAGATGTGAGAGCGAGCGAGCAAGATATGAGAGCAAGCGAGCCAGCCAGATATGAGAGCGAGCGAGCCAGATAAGAGAGCGAGCCAGACAATTAAGCAAGCGAGCGAGCCAGATATGAGAGCAAGTGGGCCAGATATGAGAGCAAGCGAGCGAGCCAGATATGAGAGCAAGCGAGCCAGCCAGATATGAGAGCGAGCGAGCCAGATAAGAGAGCGAGCAAGACAAGAGAGCAAACGAGCTAGCCAGATATGAGAGCAAGCGAGCTAGCCAGATATGAGAGCAAGCAAGCGAGCCAGATTTGAGAGTGAGCGCGCAAGATATGCGAGCGAGCCAGATAAGAGAGCGAGCCAGACAAGAGAGCAAGCGAGCGAGCCAGATATGAGAGCAAGCGAGCAAGCTAGATATGAGAGCGAGCGAGCCAGACATGAGACGGAGCGAGTAAGATATGAGAGCGAGCGAACCAGATATGCGTGCGAGCAAGCGAGCGAGCCAGATATGAGAGCGAGCAAGCCAGATATGCGAGCGAGCTATAAAAGAGAGCGAGACAGAAAAGAGAGCAAACGAGCGAACCAGATATGAGAGCAAGCTAGCAAGTCAGATATGAGAGCGAGCCAGATAAGAGAGCGAGCCAGACAAGAGAGCAAGCGAGCGAGCCAAATATTAGAGCAAGCGAGCCAGCTAGATGTGAGAGCGAGCGAGCCAGATATATGAGCGAGCCAGATAAGAGAGCGAGCCAGACAAGAGAGAAAGCGAGCTAGCCAAATATGAGAGCAAGCGAGCGAGCCAGATATGAGAGCGAGCGAGCCAGATATGCGAGCGAGCCAGATAAGAGAGCGAGCCAGACAAGAGAGCAAGCGAGCGAGCCAGATATGAGAACAAGCGAGCGAGCCAGATATGAGAGCAAGTGAGCGAGCCAGATATGAGAGCAAGCGAGCAAGCCAGATATGAGAGCAAGCGAGCAAGCCAGATATGAGAGCGAGCGAGCCAGACATGAGAGCGAGCGAGCCAGATATGCGAGCGAGCGAGCCAGATAAGAGAGCGAGCCAGACAAGAGAGGAAGCGAGCGAGCCAGATGTGAGAGCAAGGGAGCCAGATATGCGAGCGAGCGAGCCAGATAAGAGAGCGATCCAGACAAGAGAGCAAGCGAGCGAGCCAGATATGAGAGCGAGCCAGATAAGAAAGCGAGCCAGACAAGAGAGCAAGAGAGCCATATATGAGAGCAAGGGAGCCAGCTAGATGGGAGAGCGAGCGAGCCAGGTATGAGAGCGAGCCAGATAAGAGAGCGAGCCAGACAAGAGAGCAAGCGAGAAAGCCAGATATGAGAGCGAGCGAGCCAGACATGAGAGCAAGCGAGCGAGCCAGATATGAGAGCGAGCGAGCCAGATAAGAGACCAAGCCAGACAAGAGAGCAAGCGTGCGAGCCAGATATGCTAGCGAGCTAGCCAGATAAGAGAGCGAGCCAGACAAGAGAGCAAGCGAGCGAACCAGATATGAGAGCAAGCGAGCCAGCCAGATATGAGAGCGAGCGAGCCAGATAAGAGAGCGAGCAAGACAAGAGAGCGAGCGAGCTAGCCAGATATGAGAGCAAGCGAGCGAGCCAGATAAGAGAGCGAGTGAGCCAGATATGCGAGCGAGCCAGATAAGAGAGCGAGCCAGACAAGAGAGCAAGCAAGCGAGCCAGATATGAGAGCAAGCGAGCAAGCCAGATATGAGAGCAAGCGAGCGAGCCAGATTTGAGAGCGAAAGAGCCAGATATGCGAGCGAGCCATAAAAGAGAGCGAGACAGACAAGAGAGCAAGCGAGCGAGCCAGATATGAGAGCGAGCGAGCCAGCCAGAAATGAGAGCAAGCGAGCCAGCCATATGTGAGAGCGAGCGAGCCAGATATGCGAGCAAGCCAGATAAGAGAGCGAGCCAGACAAGAGAGCAAGCGAGAAAGCCAGATATGAGAGCGAGCGAGCCAGACATGAGACGGAGCGAGTAAGATATGAGAGCGAGCGAACCAGATATGCGTGCGAGCAAGCGAGCGAGCCAGATGTGAGAGCGAGCAAGCCAGATATGCGAGCGAGCTATAAAAGAGAGCGAGACAGAAAAGAGAGCAAACGAGCGAACCAGATATGAGAGCAAGCTAGCAAGCCAGATATGAGAGCGAGCCAGATAAGAGAGCGAGCCAGACAAGAGAGCAAGCGAGCGAGCCAAATATGAGAGCAAGCGAGCCAGCTAGATGTGAGAGCGAGCGAGCCAGATATATGAGCGAGCCAGATAAGAGAGCGAGCCAGACAAGAGAGCAAGTGAGCGAGCCAGATATGAGAGCAAGCGAGCGAGCCAGATATGAGAGCGAGCGAGCCAGATAAGAGAGCAAGCCAGACAAGAGAGCAAGCGTGCAAGCCAGATATGCTAGCGAGCAAGCCAGATAAGAGAGCGAGCCAGACAAGAGAGCAAGCGAGCGAGCCAGATATGAGAGCAAGCGAACCAGCCAGATATGATAGCGAGCAAGCCAGATAAGAGAGCGAGCAAGACAAGAGAGAAAGCGAGCTAGCCAAATATGAGAGCAAGCGAGCGAGCCAGATAAGAGAGCGAGCCAGACAAGAGAGCGAGCCAGACAAGAGAGCAAGCGAGCGAGCCAGATATGAGAACAAGCGAGCGAGCCAGATATGAGAGCAAGTGAGCGAGCCAGATATGAGAGCAAGCGAGCAAGCCAGATATGAGAGCAAGCGAGCAAGCCAGATATGAGAGCGAGCGAGCCAGACATGAGAGCGAGCGAGACAGATATGCGAGCGAGCGAGCAAGATAAGAGAGCGAGCCAGACAAGAGAGCAAGCGAGCGAGCCAGATGTGAGAGCAAGGGAGCCAGATATGCGAGCGAGCGAGCCAGATAAGAGAGCGAGCCAGACAAGAGAGCAAGCGAGCGAGCCAGATATGAGAGCGAGCTAGCAAGGCAGATATAAGAGCGAGCCAGATAAGAAAGCGAGCCAGACAAGAGAGCAAGCGAGCCAGATATGAGAGCAAGGGAGCCAGCTAGATGTGAGAGCGAGCGAGCCAGGTATGAGAGCGAGCCAGATAAGAGAGCGAGCCAGACAAGAGAGCAAGCGAGAAAGCCAGATATGAGAGCGAGCGAGCCAGACATGAGAGCAAGCGAGCGAGCCAGATATGAGAGCGAGCGAGCCAGATAAGAGACCAAGCCAGACAAGAGAGCAAGCGTGCGAGCCAGATATGCTAGCGAGCTAGCCAGATAAGAGAGCGAGCCAGACAAGAGAGCAAGCGAGCGAACCAGATATGAGAGCAAGCGAGCCAGCCAGATATGAGAGCGAGCGAGCCAGATAAGAGAGCGAGCAAGACAAGAGAGCGAGCGAGCTAGCCAGATATGAGAGCAAGCGAGCGAGCCAGATTTGAGAGCGAGCGAGCCAGATATGCGAGCGAGCCAGATAAGAGAGCGAGCCAGACAAGAGAGCAAGCGAGCGAGCCAGATATGAGAGCAAGCGAGCAAGCCAGATATGAGAGCAAGCGAGCGAGACAGATTTGAGAGCGAGCGAGCCAGATATGCGAGCGAGCCATAAAAGAGAGCGAGACAGACAAGAGAGCAAGCGAGCGAGCCAGATATGAGAGCAAGCGAGCCAGCCAGAAATGAGAGCAAGCGAGCCAGCCAGATGTGAGAGCGAGCGAGCCAGATATGCGAGCAAGCCAGATAAGAGAGCGAGCCAGACAAGAGAGCAAGCGAGAAAGCCAGATATGAGAGTGAGAGAGCCAGACATGAGAGCAAGCGAGCGAGCCAGATATGAGAGCGATCGAGCAAGATAAGAGAGCAAGCGTGCGAGCCAGATATGCTAGCGAGCAAGCCAGATAAGAGAGCGAGCCAGACAAAAGAGCAAGCGAACGAACCAGATATGAGAGCAAGCGAGCGAGCCAGATGTGAGAGCGAGACAGATAAGAGAGCAAGCCAGACAAGAGAGCAAGCGTGCGAGCCAGATATGCGAGCGAGCCAGATAAGAGAGCGAGCCAGACAAGAGAGCAAGCGAGCGAGCCAGATATGAGAAAAAGCGAGCGAGCCAGATATGAGAGCAAGCGAGCGAGCCAGATATGAGAGCAAGCGAGCAAGCCAGATATGAGAGCAAGCGAGCGAGCCAGATTTGAGAGCGAGCGAGCCAGATATGCGAGCGAGCCAGATAAGAGAGTGAGCCAGACAAGAGAGCAAGCGAGCGAGCCAGATATGAGAGTAAGCGAGCGAGCCAGATATGAGAGCAAGCGAGCAAGCCAGATATGAGAGCGAGCGAGCCAGACATGAGAGCGAGCGAGCCAGATATGCGAGCGAGCGAGCCAGATAAGAGAGCGAGCCAGACAAGAGAGCAAGCGAGCAAGCCAGATGTGAGAGCAAGCTAGCCAGATATGCGAGCGAGCCATAAAAGAGAGCGAGACAGACAAGAGAGCAAGCGAGCGAGCCAGATATGAGAGCGAGCTAGCGAGCCAGATATGAGAGCGATCGAGCAAGATAAGAGAGCAAGCGTGCGAGCCAGATATGCTAGCGAGCAAGCCAGATAAGAGAGCGAGCCAGACAAAAGAGCAAGCGAACGAACCAGATATGAGAGCAAGCGAGCGAGCCAGATGTGAGAGCGAGACAGATAAGAGAGCAAGCCAGACAAGAGAGCAAGCGTGCGAGCCAGATATGCGAGCGAGCCAGATAAGAGAGCGAGCCAGACAAGAGAGCAAGCGAGCGAGCCAGATATGAGAAAAAGCGAGCGAGCCAGATATGAGAGCAAGCGAGCGAGCCAGATATGAGAGCAAGCGAGCAAGCCAGATATGAGAGCAAGCGAGCGAGCCAGATTTGAGAGCGAGCGAGCCAGATATGCGAGCGAGCCAGATAAGAGAGTGAGCCAGACAAGAGAGCAAGCGAGCGAGCCAGATATGAGAGCAAGCGAGCAAGCCAGATATGAGAGCGAGCGAGCCAGACATGAGAGCGAGCGAGCCAGATATGCGAGCGAGCGAGCCAGATAAGAGAGCGAGCCAGACAAGAGAGCAAGCGAGCAAGCCAGATGTGAGAGCAAGCTAGCCAGATATGCGAGCGAGCCATAAAAGAGAGCGAGACAGACAAGAGAGCAAGCGAGCGAGCCAGATATGAGAGCGAGCTAGCAAGGCAGATATAAGAGCGAGCCAAATAAGAGAGCGAGCCAGACAAGAGAGCAAGCGAGCCAGATATGAGAGCAAGCGAGCCAGCTAGATGTGAGAGCGAGCGAGCCAGATATGCGAGCGAGCCAGATAAGAGAGCGAGCCAGACAAGAGAGCAAGCGAGCGAGCCAGATATGAGAGCAAGCGAGCGAGCCGGATATGAGAGCAAGCGAGCAAGCCAGATATGAGAGCAAGCGAGCGAGCCAGATTTGAGAGCGAGCGAGCCAGATATGCGAGTGAGCCATAAAAGAGAGCGAGACAGACAAGAGAGCAAGCGAGCGAGCCAGATATGAGAGCAAGCGAGCCAGCCAGAAATGAGAGCAAGCGAGCCAGCCAGATGTGAGAGCGAGCGAGCCAGATATGCGAGCAAGCCAGATAAGAGAGCGAGCCAGACAAGAGAGCAAGCGAGAAAGCCAGATATGAGAGCGAGCGAGCCAGATATGAGAGCAAGCGAGCGAGCCAGATATGAGAGCGAGCGAGCCAGATGAGAGCAAGCCAGACAAGAGAGCAGGCGTGCGAGCCAGATATGCTAGCGAGCTAGCCAGATAAGAGAGCGAGCCAGACAAGAGAGCAAGCGAGCGAGCCAGATATGAGAGCAAGCGAGCCAGCCAGATATGAGAGCGAGCGAGCCAGATAAGAGAGCGAGCAAGACAAGAGAGCAAGCGAGCTAGCCAGATATGAGAGCAAGCGAGCGAGCCAGATTTGAGAGCGAGTGAGCCAGATATGCGAGCGAGCATAAAAGAGAGCGAGACAGACAAGAGAGCAAGCGAGCGAGTCAGATATGAGAGCAAGCGAGCCAGCCAGAAATGAGAGCAAGCGAGCGAGCCAGATATGCGAGCAAGCCAGATAAGAGAGCGAGCCAGACAAGAGAGCAAGCTAGAAAGCCAGATATGAGAGCGAGCGAGCCAGACATGAGAGCAAGCGAGCGAGCCAGATATGAGAGCGATCGAGCCAGATAAGAGAGCGAACCAGACAAGAGAGCAAGCGAGCGAGCCAGATATGAGAGCAAGCGAGCAAGCCAGATATGAGAGCAAGCGAGCGAGCCAGATTTGAGAGCGAGCGAGCCAGATATGCGAGCGAGCCAGATAAGAGAGTGAGCCAGACAAGAGAGCGAGCGAGCGAGCCAGATATGAGAGTAAGCGAGCGAGCCAGATATGAGAGCAAGCGAGCAAGCCAGATATGAGAGCGAGCGAGCCAGACATGAGAGCGAGCGAGCCAGATATGCGAGCGAGCGAGCCAGATAAGAGAGCGAGCCAGACAAGAGAGCAAGCGAGCGAGCCAGATGTGAGAGCAAGCTAGCCAGATATGCGAGCGAGCCATAAAAGAGAGCGAGACAGACAAGAGAGCAAGCGAGCGAGCCAGATATGAGAGCGAGCTAGCAAGGCAGATATAAGAGCGAGCCAGATAAGAGAGCGAGCCAGACAAGAGAGCAAGCGAGCCAGATATGAGAGCAAGCGAGCCAGCTAGATGTGAGAGCGAGCGAGCCAGATATGCGAGCGAGCCAGATAAGAGAGCGAGCCAGACAAGAGAGCAAGCGAGCGAGCCAGATATGAGAGCAAGCGAGCGAGCCGGATATGAGAGCAAGCGAGCAAGCCAGATATGAGAGCAAGCGAGCGAGCCAGATTTGAGAGCGAGCGAGCCAGATATGCGAGTGAGCCATAAAAGAGAGCGAGACAGACAAGAGAGCAAGCGAGCGAGCCAGATATGAGAGCAAGCGAGCCAGCCAGAAATGAGAGCAAGCGAGCCAGCCAGATGTGAGAGCGAGCGAGCCAGATATGCGAGCAAGCCAGATAAGAGAGCGAGCCAGACAAGAGAGCAAGCGAGAAAGCCAGATATGAGAGCGAGCGAGCCAGATATGAGAGCAAGCGAGCGAGCCAGATATGAGAGCGAGCGAGCCAGATAAGAGAGCAAGCCAGACAAGAGAGCAAGCGTGCGAGCCAGATATGCTAGCGAGCTAGCCAGATAAGAGAGCGAGCCAGACAAGAGAGCAAGCGAGCGAGCCAGATATGAGAGCAAGCGAGCCAGCCAGATATGAGAGCGAGCGAGCCAGATAAGAGAGCGAGCAAGACAAGAGAGCAAGCGAGCTAGCCAGATATGAGAGCAGGCGAGCGAGCCAGATTTGAGAGCGAGTGAGCCAGATATGCGAGCGAGCATAAAAGAGAGCGAGACAGACAAGAGAGCAAGCGAGCGAGTCAGATATGAGAGCAAGCGAGCCAGCCAGAAATGAGAGCAAGCGAGCGAGCCAGATATGCGAGCAAGCCAGATAAGAGAGCGAGCCAGACAAGAGAGCAAGCTAGAAAGCCAGATATGAGAGCGAGCGAGCCAGACATGAGAGCAAGCGAGCGAGCCAGATATGAGAGCGATCGAGCCAGATAAGAGAGCGAGCCAGACAAGAGAGCAAGCGAGCGAGCCAGATATGAGAGCAAGCGAGCAAGCCAGATATGAGAGAGAGCCAGATAAGAGAGCGAACCAGACAAGAGAGCAAGCGAGAAAGCCAGATATGAGAGCGAGCGAGCCAGACATGAGAGCAAGCGAGCGAGCCAGATATGAGAGCGAGCGAGCCAGATAAGAGACCAAGCCAGACAAGAGAGCAAGCGTGCGAGCCAGATATGCTAGCGAGCAAGCCAGATAAGAGAGCGAGCCAGACAAGAGAGCAAGCGAGCGAGCCAGATATGAGAGCAAGCGAACCAGCCAGATATGAGAGCGAGCCAGATAAGAGAGCGACCATACAAGAGAGCAAGTGAGAAAGCCAGATATGAGAGCAAGCGAGCGAGCCAGATTTGAGAGCTAGCGAGCCAGATATGCGAATGAGCCAGATAAGAGAGCGAGCCAGACAAGAGAGCAAGCGAGCGAGCCAGATATGAGAACAAGCGAGCAAGCCAGATATGAGAGCGAGCCAGATAAGAGAGCGACCATACAAGAGAGCAAGTGAGAAAGCCAGATATGAGAGCGAGCGAGCCAGACATGAGAGCAAGCGAGCGAGCCAGATATGAGAGCGATCGAGCCAGATAAGAGAGCAAGCCAGACAAGAGAGCAAGCGTGCGAGCCAGATATGCTAACGAGCAAACCAGATAAGAGAGCGAGCCAGACAAGAGAGCAAGCGAGCGAGCCAGATATGAGAGCAAGCGAGCGAGCCAGATGTGAGAGCGAGACAGAGAAGAGAGCGAGCCAGACAAGAGAGCAAGCGAGCGAGCCAGATATGAGAAAAAGCGAGCGAGCCAGATATGAGAGCAAGCGAGCGAGACAGACAAGAGAGCAAGCGAGGGAGCCAGATATGAGAGCAAGCTAGCAAGCCAGATATGAGAGCGAGCCAGATAAGAGAGCGAGCCAGACAAGAGAGCAAGCGAGCGAGCCAAATATGAGAGCAAGCGAGCCAGCTAGATGTGAGAGCGAGCGAGCCAGATATGTGAGCGAGCCAGATAAGAGAGCGAGCCAGACAAGAGAGCAAGCGAGCGAGCCAGATATGAGAGCAAGCAAGCGAGCCAGATATGAGAGCGAGCGAGCCAGATAAGAGAGCAAGCCAGACAAAAGAGCAAGCGTGCAAGCCAGATATGCTAGCGAGCGAGCCAGATAAGAGAGTGAGCCAGACAAGAGAACAAGCGAGCGAGCCAGATATGAGAGCAAGCGAACCAGCCAGATATGAGAGCGAGCGAGCCAGATAAGAGAGCGAGCAAGACAAGATAGAAAGAGAGCTATTCAAATATGAGAGCAAGCGAGCGAGCCAGATATGAGAGCGAGCGAGCCAGATATGCGAGCGAGCCAAATAAGAGAGCGAGCCAGACAAGAGAGCAAGCGAGCGAGCCAGATATGAGAACAAGCGAGCGAGCCAGATATGAGAGCAAGCAAGCGAGCCAGATATGAGAGCAAGCGAGCAAGCCAGATATGAGAGCAAGCGAGCAAGCCAGATGAGAGCGAGCGAGCCAGACATGAGAGCGAGCGAGCCAGAAATGCGAGCGAGCGAGCCAGATAAGAGAGCGAGCCAGACAAGAGAGCAAGCGAGCGAGACAGATGTGAGAGCAAGGGAGCCAGATATGCGAGCGAGCCATAAAAGAGAGCGAGACAGACAAGAGAGCAAGCGAGCGAGCCAGATATGAGAGCGAGCTAGCAAGGCAGATATAAGAGCGAGCCAGATAAGAAAGCGAGCCAGACAAGAGAGCAAGCGAGCCAGATATGAGAGCAAGGGAGCCAGCTAGATGTGAGAGTGAGCGAGCCAGTTATGAGAGCGAGCCAGATAAAAGAGCGAGCCAGACAAGAGAGCAAGCGAGAAAGCCAGATATGAGAGCGAGCGAGCCAGACATGAGAGCAAGCGAGCGAGCCAGATATGAGAGCGAGCGAGCCGGATAAGAGAGCAAGCCAGACAAGAGAGCAAGCGTGCGAGCCATATATGAGAGCGAGCGAGCCAGATAAGAGAGCAAGCCAGACAAGAGAGCAAGCGTGCGAGCCAGATATGCTAGCGAGCTAGCCAAATAAGAGAGCGAGCCAGACAAGAGAGCAAGCGAGCCAGCCAGATATGAGAGCAAGCGAGCCAGCCAGATATGAGAGCGAGCGAGCCAGATAAGTGAGCGAGCAAGACAAGAGAGCAAGCGAGCTAGCCAGATATGAGAGCAAGCGAGCGAGCCAGATTTGAGAGCGAGCGAGCCAGATACGCGAGCGAGCCAGATAAGAGAGCGAGCCAGACAAGAGAGCAAGCGAGCGAGCCAGATATGAGAGCAAGCGAGCGAGCCGGATATGAGAGCAAGCGAGCAAGCCAGATATGAGAGCAAGCGAGCGAGCCTGATTTGAGAGCGAGCGAGCCAGATATGCGAGCGAGCCATAAAAGAGAGCGAGACAGACAAGAGAGCAAGCGAGCGAGCCAGATATGAGAGCAAGCGAGCCAGCCAGAAATGAGAGCAAGCGAGCCAGCCAGATGTGAGAGCGAGCGAGCCAGATATGCGAGCAAGTCAGATAAGAGAGCGAGCCAGACAAGAGAGCAAGCGAGAAAGCCAGATATGAAAGCGAGCGAGCCAGACATGAGAGCAAGCTAGCCATATATGAGAGTGATCGAGCAAGATAAGAGAGCAAGCGTGCGAGCCAGATATGCTAGCGAGCAAGCCAGATAAGAGAGCGAGCCAGACAAAAGAGCAAGCGAGCGAGCCAGATATGAGAGCAAGCGAGCGAGCCAGAAGTGAGAGCGAGACAGATAAGAGAGCAAGCCAGACAAGAGAGCAAGCGTGCGAGCCAGATATGCTAGCGAGCAAGCCAGATAAGAGAGTGAGCCAGACAAGAGAGCAAGCGAGCGAGCCAGATATGAGAGCAAGCGAACCAGCCAGATATGAGAGCGAGCGAGCCAGATATGAGAGCGAGCAAGACAAGAGAGAAAGCGAGCTAGCCAAATATGAGAGCAAGCGAGCGAGCCAGATTTGAGAGCGAGCGAGCCAGATATGCGAGCGAGCCAGATAAGAGAGCAAGTCAGATAAGAGAGCGAGCCAGACAAGAGAGCAAGCGAGCGAGCGAGATATGAGAAAAAGCGAGCGAGCCAGATATGAGAGCAAGCGAGCGAGCCAGATATGGGAGCAAGCGAGCAAGCCAGATATGAGAGCAAGCGAGCGAGCCAGATTTGAGAGCGAGCGAGCCAGATATGCGAGCGAGCCAGATAAGAGAGTGAGCCAGACAAGAGAGCAAGCGAGCGAGCCAGATATGAGAGTAAGCGAGCGAGCCAGATATGAGAGAAAGCGAGCAAGCCAGATATGAGAGCGAGCGAGCCAGACATGAGAGCGAGCGAGCCAGATATGCGAGCGAGCGAGCCAGATAAGAGAGCGAACCAGACAAAAGAGCAAGCGAGCAAGCCAGATGTGAGAGCAAGCTAGCCAGATATGCGAGCGAGCCATAAAAGAGAGCGAGACAGACAAGAGAGCAAGCGAGCGAGCCAGATATGATAGCGAGCTAGCAAGGCAGATATAAGAGCGAGCCAGATAAGAGAGCGAGCCAGACAAGAGAGCCAGATATGAGAGCAAGCGAGCCAGCTAGATGTGAGAGCGAGCGAGCCAGATATGCGAGCGAGCCAGATAAGAGAGCGAGCCAGACAAGAGAGCAAGCGAGCGAGCAAGATATGAGAGCAAGCGAGCGAGCCGGATATGAGAGCAAGCGAGCAAGCCAGATATGAGAGCAAGCGAGCGAGCCAGATTTGAGAGCGAGCGAGCCAGATATGCGCGCGAGCCATAAAAGAGAGCGAGACAGACAAGAGAGCAAGCGAGCGAGCCAGATATGAGAGCAAGCGAGCCAGCCAGAAATGAGAGCAAGCGAGCCAGCCAGATGTGAGAGCGAGCGAGCCAGATATGCGAGCAAGCCAGATAAGAGAGCGAGCCAGACAAGAGAGCAAGCGAGAAAGCCAGATATGAGAGCGAGCGAGCCAGACATGAGAGCAAGCGAGCGAGCCAGATATGAGAGCGATCGAGCCAGATAAGAGAGTAAGCGTGCGAGCCAGATATGCTAGCGAGCAAGCCAGATAAGAGAGCGAGCCAGACAAAAGAGCAAGCGAGCGAGCCAGATAAGAGAGCAAGCGAGCGAGCCAGATGTGAGAGCGAGACAGATAAGAGAGCAAGCCAGACAAGAGAGCAAGCGTGCGAGCCAGATATGCTAGCGAGCAAGCCAGATAAGAGAGCGAGCCAGACAAGAGAGCAAGCGAGCGAGCCAGATATGAGAGCAAGCGAACCAGCCAGATATGAGAGCGAGCGAGCCAGATATGAGAGCGAGCAAGACAAGAGAGCAAGCGAGCGAGCCAGATATGAGAGCAAGCGAGCGAGCCGGATATGAGAGCAAGCCAGATATGAGAGCAAGCGAGCGAGCCAGATTTGAGAGCGAGCGAGCCAGATATGCGAGCGAGCCATAAAAGAGAGCGAGACAGACAAGAGAGCAAGCGAGCGAGCCAGATATGAGAGCAAGCGAGCCATCCAGAAATGAGAGCAAGCGAGCCAGCCAGATGTGAGAGCGAGCGAGCCAGATATGCGAGCAAGCCAGATAAGAGAGCGAGCCAGACAAGAGAGCAAGCGAGAAAGCCAGATATGAAAGCGAGCGAGCCAGACATGAGAGCAAGCTAGCCATATATGAGAGCGATCGAGCAAGATAAGAGAGCAAGCGTGCGAGCCAGATATGCTAGCGAGCAAGCCAGATAAGAGAGCGAGCCAGACAAAAGAGCAAGCGAGCGAGCCAGATATGAGAGCAAGCGAGCGAGCCAGATGTGAGAGCGAGACAGATAAGAGAGCAAGCCAGACAAGAGAGCAAGCGTGCGAGCCAGATATGCTAGCGAGCAAGCCAGATAAGAGAGTGAGCCAGACAAGAGAGCAAGCGAGCGAGCCAGATATGAGAGCAAGCGAACCAGCCAGATATGAGAGCGAGCGAGCCAGATATGAGAGCGAGCAACACAAGAGAGCAAGCGAGCTAGCCAGATATGAGAGCAAGCGAGCGAGCCAGATTTGAGAGCGAGCGAGCCAGATATGCGAGCGAGCCAGATAAGAGAGCGAGCCAGACAAGAGAGCAAGCGAGCGAGCCAGATATGAGAAAAAGCGAGCGAGCCAGATATGAGAGCAAGCGAGCGAGCCAGATATGAGAGCAAGCGAGCAAGCCAGATATGAGAGCAAGCGAGTGAGCCAGATTTGAGAGCGAGCGAGCTAGATATGCGAGCGAGCCAGATAAGAGAGTGAGCCAGACAAGAGAGCAAGCGAGCGAGCCAGATATGAGAGTAAGCGAGCGAGCCAGATATGAGAGCAAGCCAGATATGAGAGCGAAGCGAGCCAGATATGCGAGCGAGCCAGATAAGAGAGCAAACCAGACAAGAGAGCAAGCGAGCGAGCCAGATGTGAGAGCAAGCTAGCCAGATATGCGAGCGAGCCATAAAAGAGAGCGAGACAGACAAGAGAGCAAGCGAGCGAGCCAGATATGAGAGCGAGCTAGCAAGGCAGATATAAGAGCGAGCCAGATAAGAGAGCGAGCTAGACAAGAGAGCAAGCGAGCCAGATATGAGAGCAAGCGAGCCAGCTAGATGTGAGAGCGAGCGAGCCAGGTATGCGAGCGAGCCAGATAAGAGAGCGAGCCAGACAAGAGAGCAAGCGAGAAAGCCAGATATGAGAGCGAGCCAGACATGAGAGCAAGCGAGCGAGCCAGATATGAGAGCGAGCGAGCCAGATAAGAGAGCAAGCCAGACAAGAGAGCAAGCGTGCGAGCCAGATATGCTAGCGAGCAAGCCAGATAAGAGAGCGAGCCAGACAAGAAAGCAAGCGAGCGAGCCAGATATGAGAGCAAGCGAGCCAGCCAGATATGAGAGAGAGCGAGCCAGATAAGAGAGCGAGCAAGGCAAGAGAGCAAGCGAGCTAGCCAGATATGAGAGCAAGCGAGCGAGCCAGATTTGAGAGCGAGCAAGCCAGATATGCGAGCGAGCCAGATAAGAGAGCGAGCCAGACAAGAGAGCAAGCGAGCCGAATATGAGAGCAAGCGAGCAAGCCAGATATGAGAGTGAGCGAGCAAGCCAGATATGAGAGCAAGCGAGCGAGCCAGATATGCAAACGAGCCATAAAAGAGAGTGAGACAGACAAGAAAGCAAGCGAGCGAGCCAGATATGAGAGCAAGCGAGCCAGCCAGACATGAGAGCAAGCGAGCCAGCCAGATGTGAGAGCGAGCGAGCCAGATAAGAGATCGAGCAAGACAAGAGAGCAAGCGAGCTAGCCAGATATGAGAGCAAGCGAGCGAGCCAGATTTGAAAGCGAGCAAGCCAGATATGCGAGCGAGCCAGATAAGAGAGCGAGCCAGACAAGAGAGCAAGCGAGCGAGCCAGACAAGAGAACAAGCGAGCGAGCCAGATATGAGAAAAAGCGAGCGAGCCAGATATGAGAGCAAGCGAGCGAGCCAGATATGAGAGCAAGCGAGCAAGCCAGATATGAGAGCAAGCGAGCGAGCCAGATTTGAGAGCGAGCGAGCCAGATATGCGAGCGAGCCAGATAAGAGAGTGAGCCAGACAAGAGAGCAAGCGAGCGAGCCAGATATGAGAGCAAGCGAGCGAGCCAGATATGAGAGCAAGCGAGCAAGCCAGATATGAGAGCGAAGCGAGCCAGACATGAGAGCGAGCGAGCCAGATATGCGAGCGAGCCAGATAAGAGAGCGAGCCAGACAAGAGAGCAAGCGAGCGAGCCAGATGTGAGAGCAAGCTAGCAAGATATGAGAGCGAGCCATAAAAGAGAACGAGACAGACAAGAGAGCAAGCGAGCGAGCCAGATATGAGAGCGAGCTAGCAAGGCAGATATAAGAGCGAGCCAGATAAGAGAGCAAGCCAGACAAGAGAGCAAGCGTGCGAGCCAGATATGAGAGCAAGCGAGCGAGCCAGATGTGAGAGCGAGACAGATAAGAGAGCAAGCCAGACAAGAGAGCAAGCGAGCGAGCCAGATATGCTAGCGAGCAAGCCAGATAAGAGAGTGAGCCAGACAAGAGAGCAAGTGAGCCAAATGTGAGAGCGAGCGAGCAAGATATGCGAGCGAGCCAGATAAGAGAGCGAGCCAGACAAGAGAGGAAGCGAGCGAGCCAGATATGAGAACAAGCGAGCGAGCCAGATATGAGAGCAAGTGAGCGAGCCAGATATGAGAGCAAGCGAGCAAGCCAGACATGAGAGCAAGCGAGCAAGCCAGATATGAGAGCGAGCGAGCCAGACATGAGAGCGAGCGAGACAGATATGCGAGCGAGCCAGATAAGAGAGCGAGCCAGACAAGAGAGCAAGCGAGCGAGCCAGATGTGAGAGAAAGGGAGCCAGATATGCGAGCGAGCGAGCCAGATAAGAGAGCGAGCCAGATGTGAGAGCAAGGGAGCCAGATATGCGAGCGAGCGAGCCAGATAAGAGAGCGAGCTAGCAAGGCAAATATAAGAGCGAGCCAGATAAGAAAGCGAGCCAGACAAGAGAGCAAGCGAGCCAGATATGAGAGCAAGGGAGCCAGCTAGATGTGAGAGCGAGCGAGCCAGGTATGAGAGCGAGCCAGATAAGAGAGCGAGCCAGACAAGAGAGCAAGCGAGAAAGCCAGATATGAGAGCGAGCCAGACATGAAAGCAAGCGAGCGAGCCAGATATGAGAGCGAGCGAGGCAGATAAGAGAGCAAGCCAGACAAGAGAGCAAGCGTGCGAGCCAGATATGCTAGCGAGCTAGCCAGATAAGAGAGCGAGCCAGACAAGAGAGCAAGCGAGCGAACCAGATATGAGAGCAAGCGAGCCAGCCAGATATGAGAGCGAGCGAGCCAGATAAGAGAGCGAGCAAGACAAGAGAGCGAGCGAGCTAGCCAGATATGAGAGCAAGCGAGCGAGCCAGATTTGAGAGCGAGCGAGCCAGATATGCGAGCGAGCCAGATAAGAGAGCGAGCCAGACAAGAGAGCAAGCGAGCGAGCCAGATATGAGAGCAAGCGAGCAAGCCAGATATGAGAGCAAGCGAGCGAGCCAGATTTGAGAGCGAGCGAGCCAGATATGCGAGCGAGCCATAAAAGAGAGCGAGACAGACAAGAGAGCAAGCGAGCGAGCCAGATATGAGAGCAAGCGAGCCAGCCAGAAATGAGAGCAAGCGAGCCAGCCAGATGTGAGAGCGAGCGAGCCAGATATGCGAGCAAGCCAGATAAGAGAGCGAGCCAGACAAGAGAGCAAGTGAGAAAGCCAGATATGAGAGCGAGCGAGCCAGACATGAGAGCAAGCGAGCGAGCCAGATATGAGAGCGATCGAGCAAGATAAGAGAGCAAGCGTGCGAGCCAGATATGCTAGCGAGCAAGCCAGATAAGAGAGCGAGCCAGACAAAAGAGCAAGCGAACGAACCAGATATGAGAGCAAGCGAGCGAGCCAGATGTGAGAGCGAGACAGATAAGAGAGCAAGCCAGACAAGAGAGCAAGCGTGCGAGCCAGATATGCGAGCGAGCCAGATAAGAGAGTGAGCCAAACAAGAGAGCAAGCGAGCGAGCCAGATATGAGAGTAAGCGAGCGAGCCAGATATGAGAGCAAGCGAGCAAGCCAGATATGAGAGCGAGCGAGCCAGACATGAGAGCGAGCGAGCCAGATATGCGAGCGAGCGAACCAGATAAGAGAGCGAGCCAGACAAGAGAGCAAGCGAGCAAGCCAGATGTGAGAGCAAGCTAGCCAGATATGCGAGCGAGCCATAAAAGAGAGCGAGACAGACAAGAGAGCAAGCGAGCGAGCCAGATATGAGAGCGAGCTAGCAAGGCAGATATAAGAGCGAGCCAGATAAGAGAGCGAGCCAGACAAGAGAGCAAGCGAGCCAGATATGAGAGCAAGCGAGCCAGCTAGATGTGAGAGCGAGCGAGCCAGATATGCGAGCGAGCCAGATAAGAGAGCGAGCCAGACAAGAGAGCAAGCGAGCGAGCCAGATATGAGAGCAAGCGAGCGAGCCGGATATGAGAGCAAGCGAGCAAGCCAGATATGAGAGCAAGCGAGCGTGCCAGATTTGAGAGCGAGCGAGCCAGATATGCGAGTGAGCCATAAAAGAGAGCGAGACAGACAAGAGAGCAAGCGAGCGAGCCAGATATGAGAGCAAGCGAGCCAGCCAGAAATGAGAGCAAGCGAGCCAGCCAGATGTGAGAGCGAGCGAGCCAGATATGCGAGCAAGCCAGATAAGAGAGCGAGCCAGACAAGAGAGCAAGCTAGAAAGCCAGATATGAGAGCGAGCGAGCCAGACATGAGAGCAAGCGAGCGAGCCAGATATGAGAGCGATCGAGCCAGATAAGAGAGCGAGCCAGACAAGAGAGCAAGCGAGCGAGCCAGATATGAGAGCAAGCGAGCAAGCCAGATATGAGAGAGAGCCAGATAAGAGAGCGAACCAGACAATAGAGCAAGCGAGAAAGCCAGATATGAGAGCGAGCGAGCCAGACATGAGAGCAATCGAGCGAGCCAGATATGAGAGCGAGCGAGCCAGATAAGAGACCAAGCCAGACAAGAGAGCAAGCGTGCGAGCCAGATATGCTAGCGAGCAAGCCAGATAAGAGAGCGAGCCAGACAAGAGAGCAAGCGAGCGAGCCAGGTATGAGAGCAAGCGAACCAGCCAGATATGAGAGCGAGCGAGCCAGATAAGAGAGCGAGCAAGACAATAGAGAAAGCGAGCTAGCCAAATATGAGAGCAAGCGAGCGAGCCAGATTTGAGAGCTAGCGAGCCAGATATGCGAATGAGCCAGATAAGAGAGCGAGCCAGACAAGAGAGCAAGCGAGCGAGCCAGATATGAGAACAAGCGAGCAAGCCAGATATGAGAGCGAGCCAGATAAGAGAGCGACCATACAAGAGAGCAAGTGAGAAAGCCAGATATGAGAGCGAGCGAGCCAGACATGAGAGCAAGCGAGCGAGCCAGATATGAGAGCGATCGAGCCAGATAAGAGAGCAAGCCAGACAAGAGAGCAAGCGAGCGAGCCAGATATGAGAGCAAGCGAGCGAGCCAGATGTGAGAGCGAGACAGATAAGAGAGCAAGCCAGACAAGAGAGCAAGCGTGCGAGCCAGATATGCTAGCGAGCAAGCCAGATAAGAGAGCGAGCCAGACAAGAGAGCAAGCGAGCGAGCCAGATATGAGAGTAGGCGAACCAGCCAGATATGAGAGCGAGCGAGCCAGATATGAGAGTGAGCAAGACAAGAGAGAAAGCGAGCTAGCCAAATATGAGAGCAAGTGAGCGTGCCAGACAAGAGAGCGAGCGAGCCAGAGAAGAGAGCGAGCCAGACAAGAGAGCAAGCGAGCGAGCCAGATATGAGAAAAAGCGAGCGAGCCAGATATGAGAGCAAGCGAGCGAGACAGACAAGAGAGCAAGCGAGGGAGCCAGATATGAGAGCAAGCTAGCAAGCCAGATATGAGAGCGAGCCAGATAAGAGAGCGAGCCAGACAAGAGAGCAAGCGAGCGAGCCAAATATGAGAGCAAGCGAGCCAGCTAGATGTGAGAGCGAGCGAGCCAGATATGTGAGCGAGCCAGATAAGAGAGCGAGCCAGACAAGAGAGCAAGCGAGCGAGCCAGATATGAGAGCAAGCAAGCAAGCCAGATATGAGAGCGAGCGAGCCAGATAAGAGAGCAAGCCAGACAAAAGAGCAAGCGTGCAAGCCAGATATGCTAGCGAGCGAGCCAGATAAGAGAGTGAGCCAGATAAGAGAACAAGCAAGCGAGCCAGATATGAGAGCAAGCGAACCAGCCAGATATGAGAGCGAGCGAGCCAGATAAGAGAGCGAGCCAGACAAGAGAGCAAGCGAGCGAGCCAGATATGAGAACAAGCGAGCGAGCCAGATATGAGAGCAAGCGAGCGAGCCAGATATGAGAGCAAGCGAGCAAGCCAGATATGAGAGCAAGCGAGCAAGCCAGATGAGAGCGAGCGAGCCAGACATGAGAGCGAGCGAGCCAGATATGCGAGCGAGCGAGCCAGATAAGAGAGCGAGCCAGACAAGAGAGCAAGCGAGCGAGCCAGATGTGAGAGCAAGGGAGCCAGATATGCGAGCGAGCCATAAAAGAGCGAGACAGACAAGAGAGCAAGCGAGCGAGCCAGATATGAGAGCGAGCTAGCAAGGCAGATATAAGAGCGAGCCAGATAAGAAAGCGAGCCAGACAAGAGAGCAAGCGAACCAGATATGAGAGCAAGGGAGCCAGCTAGATGTGAGAGCGAGCGAGCCAGTTATGAGAGCGAGCCAGATAAAAGAGCGAGCCAGACAAGAGAGCAAGCGAGAAAGCCAGATATGAGAGCGAGCGAGCCAGACATGAGAGCAAGCGAGCGAGCCAGATATGAGAGCGAGCGAGCCGGATAAGAGAGCAAGCCAGACAAGAGAGCAAGCGTGCGAGCCAGATATGAGAGCGAGCGAGCCAGATAAGAGAGCAAGCCAGACAAGAGAGCAAGCGTGCGAGCCAGATATGCTAGCGAGCTAGCCAGATAAGAGAGCGAGCCAGACAAGAGAGCAAGCGAGCCAGCCAGATATGAGAGCAAGCGAGCCAGCCAGATATGAGAGCGAGCGAGCCAGATAAGTGAGCGAGCAAGACAAGAGAGCAAGCGAGCTAGCCAGATATGAGAGCAAGCGAGCGAGCCAGATTTGAGAGCGAGCGAGCCAGATATGCGAGCGAGCCAGATAAGAGAGCGAGCCAGACAAGAGAGCAAGCGAGCGAGCCAGATATGAGAGCAAGCGAGCGAGCCGGATATGAGAGCAAGCGAGCAAGCCAGATATGAGAACAAGCCAGATAAGAGAGCGACCAGACAAGAGAGCAAGTGAGAAAGCCAGATATGAGAGCGAGCGAGCCAGACATGAGAGCAAGCGAGCGAGCCAGATATGAGAGTGATCGAGCCAGATAAGAGAGCAAGCCAGACAAGAGAGCAAGCGTGCGAGCCAGATATGAGAGCAAGCGAGCGAGCCAGATGTGAGAGCGAGACAGATAAGAGAGCAAGCCAGACAAGAGAGCAAGCGAGCGAGCCAGATATGCTAGCGAGCAAGCCAGATAAGAGAGTGAGCCAGACAAGAGAGCAAGTGAGCCAAATATGAGAGCGAGCGAGCAAGATATGCGTGCGAGCCAGATAAGAGAGCGAGCCAGACAAGAGAGCAGCGAGCGAGCCAGATATTAGAGCAAGCGAGCAAGCCAGATGTGAGAGAGAGCGAGGCAGATAAGAGAGTGAGCCAGACAATTAAGCAAGCGAGCGAGCCAGATATGAGAGCAAGCGAGCGATCCAGATATGAGAGCGAGCCAGACATGAGAGTGAGCGAGCCAGACATGAGAACGAGCGAGCCAGATATGAGAGCAAGCGAGCGAGCCAGATATGAGAGCAAGCGAGCCAGCCAGATATGAGAGCGAGCGAGCCAGATAAGAGAGCGAGCAAGACAAAAGAGCAAGCGAGCTAGCCAGATATGAGAGCAAGCGAGCTAGCCAGATATGAGAGCAAGCGAGCGAGCCAGATTTGAGAGCGAGCGAGCCAGATATGCGAGCGAGTCAGATAAGAGAGGAAGCCAGACAAGAGAGCAAGCGAGCGAGCCAGATATGAGAGCAAGCCAGATATGGGAGAGAGCGAGCCAGACATGAGAGCGAGCGAGTAAGATATGAAAGCGAGCGAGCCAGATATGAGAGCGAACGAGCCAGAAATGAGAGCAAGCGAGCCAGCCAGATGTGAGAGCGAGCGAGCCAGATATGCGAGCAAGCCAGATAAGAGAGCGAGCCAGACAAGAGAGCAAGCGAGAAAGCCAGATATGAGAGCGAGCGAGCCAGACATGAGAGCAAGCGAGCGAGCCAGATATGAGAGCAAGTGAGCGAGCCAGATATGAGAGCAAGCGAGCAAGCCAGACATGAGAGCAAGCGAGCAAGCCAGATATGAGAGCGAGCGAGCCAGACATGAGAGCGAGCGAGACAGATATGCGAGCGAGCCAGATAAGAGAGCGAGCCAGACAAGAGAGCAAGCGAGCGAGCCAGATGTGAGAGAAAGGGAGCCAGATATGCGAGCGAGCGAGCCAGATAAGAGAGCGAGCCAGATGTGAGAGCAAGGGAGCCAGATATGCGAGCGAGCGAGCCAGATAAGAGAGCGAGCTAGCAAGGCAAATATAAGAGCGAGCCAGATAAGAAAGCGAGCCAGACAAGAGAGCAAGCGAGCCAGATATGAGAGCAAGGGAGCCAGCTAGATGTGAGAGCGAGCGAGCCAGGTATGAGAGCGAGCCAGATAAGAGAGCGAGCCAGACAAGAGAGCAAGCGAGAAAGCCAGATATGAGAGCGAGCCAGACATGAAAGCAAGCGAGCGAGCCAGATATGAGAGCGAGCGAGGCAGATAAGAGAGCAAGCCAGACAAGAGAGCAAGCGTGCGAGCCAGATATGCTAGCGAGCTAGCCAGATAAGAGAGCGAGCCAGACAAGAGAGCAAGCGAGCGAACCAGATATGAGAGCAAGCGAGCCAGCCAGATATGAGAGCGAGCGAGCCAGATAAGAGAGCGAGCAAGACAAGAGAGCGAGCGAGCTAGCCAGATATGAGAGCAAGCGAGCGAGCCAGATTTGAGAGCGAGCGAGCCAGATATGCGAGCGAGCCAGATAAGAGAGCGAGCCAGACAAGAGAGCAAGCGAGCGAGCCAGATATGAGAGCAAGCGAGCAAGCCAGATATGAGAGCAAGCGAGCGAGCCAGATTTGAGAGCGAGCGAGCCAGATATGCGAGCGAGCCATAAAAGAGAGCGAGACAGACAAGAGAGCAAGCGAGCGAGCCAGATATGAGAGCAAGCGAGCCAGCCAGAAATGAGAGCAAGCGAGCCAGCCAGATGTGAGAGCGAGCGAGCCAGATATGCGAGCAAGCCAGATAAGAGAGCGAGCCAGACAAGAGAGCAAGTGAGAAAGCCAGATATGAGAGCGAGCGAGCCAGACATGAGAGCAAGCGAGCGAGCCAGATATGAGAGCGATCGAGCAAGATAAGAGAGCAAGCGTGCGAGCCAGATATGCTAGCGAGCAAGCCAGATAAGAGAGCGAGCCAGACAAAAGAGCAAGCGAACGAACCAGATATGAGAGCAAGCGAGCGAGCCAGATGTGAGAGCGAGACAGATAAGAGAGCAAGCCAGACAAGAGAGCAAGCGTGCGAGCCAGATATGCGAGCGAGCCAGATAAGAGAGTGAGCCAAACAAGAGAGCAAGCGAGCGAGCCAGATATGAGAGTAAGCGAGCGAGCCAGATATGAGAGCAAGCGAGCAAGCCAGATATGAGAGCGAGCGAGCCAGACATGAGAGCGAGCGAGCCAGATATGCGAGCGAGCGAACCAGATAAGAGAGCGAGCCAGACAAGAGAGCAAGCGAGCGAGCCAGATGTGAGAGCAAGCTAGCCAGATATGCGAGCGAGCCATAAAAGAGAGCGAGACAGACAAGAGAGCAAGCGAGCGAGCCAGATATGAGAGCGAGCTAGCAAGGCAGATATAAGAGCGAGCCAGATAAGAGAGCGAGCCAGACAAGAGAGCAAGCGAGCCAGATATGAGAGCAAGCGAGCCAGCTAGATGTGAGAGCGAGCGAGCCAGATATGCGAGCGAGCCAGATAAGAGAGCGAGCCAGACAAGAGAGCAAGCGAGCGAGCCAGATATGAGAGCAAGCGAGCGAGCCGGATATGAGAGCAAGCGAGCAAGCCAGATATGAGAGCAAGCGAGCGTGCCAGATTTGAGAGCGAGCGAGCCAGATATGCGAGTGAGCCATAAAAGAGAGCGAGACAGACAAGAGAGCAAGCGAGCGAGCCAGATATGAGAGCAAGCGAGCCAGCCAGAAATGAGAGCAAGCGAGCCAGCCAGATGTGAGAGCGAGCGAGCCAGATATGCGAGCAAGCCAGATAAGAGAGCGAGCCAGACAAGAGAGCAAGCTAGAAAGCCAGATATGAGAGCGAGCGAGCCAGACATGAGAGCAAGCGAGCGAGCCAGATATGAGAGCGATCGAGCCAGATAAGAGAGCGAGCCAGACAAGAGAGCAAGCGAGCGAGCCAGATATGAGAGCAAGCGAGCAAGCCAGATATGAGAGAGAGCCAGATAAGAGAGCGAACCAGACAATAGAGCAAGCGAGAAAGCCAGATATGAGAGCGAGCGAGCCAGACATGAGAGCAATCGAGCGAGCCAGATATGAGAGCGAGCGAGCCAGATAAGAGACCAAGCCAGACAAGAGAGCAAGCGTGCGAGCCAGATATGCTAGCGAGCAAGCCAGATAAGAGAGCGAGCCAGACAAGAGAGCAAGCGAGCGAGCCAGGTATGAGAGCAAGCGAACCAGCCAGATATGAGAGCGAGCGAGCCAGATAAGAGAGCGAGCAAGACAATAGAGAAAGCGAGCTAGCCAAATATGAGAGCAAGCGAGCGAGCCAGATTTGAGAGCTAGCGAGCCAGATATGCGAATGAGCCAGATAAGAGAGCGAGCCAGACAAGAGAGCAAGCGAGCGAGCCAGATATGAGAACAAGCGAGCAAGCCAGATATGAGAGCGAGCCAGATAAGAGAGCGACCATACAAGAGAGCAAGTGAGAAAGCCAGATATGAGAGCGAGCGAGCCAGACATGAGAGCAAGCGAGCGAGCCAGATATGAGAGCGATCAAGCCAGATAAGAGAGCAAGCCAGACAAGAGAGCAAGCGAGCGAGCCAGATATGAGAGCAAGCGAGCGAGCCAGATGTGAGAGCGAGACAGATAAGAGAGCAAGCCAGACAAGAGAGCAAGCGTGCGAGCCAGATATGCTAGCGAGCAAGCCAGATAAGAGAGCGAGCCAGACAAGAGAGCAAGCGAGCGAGCCAGATATGAGAGTAGGCGAACCAGCCAGATATGAGAGCGAGCGAGCCAGATATGAGAGTGAGCAAGACAAGAGAGAAAGCGAGCTAGCCAAATATGAGAGCAAGTGAGCGTGCCAGACAAGAGAGCGAGCGAGCCAGAGAAGAGAGCGAGCCAGACAAGAGAGCAAGCGAGCGAGCCAGATATGAGAAAAAGCGAGCGAGCCAGATATGAGAGCAAGCGAGCGAGACAGACAAGAGAGCAAGCGAGGGAGCCAGATATGAGAGCAAGCTAGCAAGCCAGATATGAGAGCGAGCCAGATAAGAGAGCGAGCCAGACAAGAGAGCAAGCGAGCGAGCCAAATATGAGAGCAAGCGAGCCAGCTAGATGTGAGAGCGAGCGAGCCAGATATGTGAGCGAGCCAGATAAGAGAGCGAGCCAGACAAGAGAGCAAGCGAGCGAGCCAGATATGAGAGCAAGCAAGCAAGCCAGATATGAGAGCGAGCGAGCCAGATAAGAGAGCAAGCCAGACAAAAGAGCAAGCGTGCAAGCCAGATATGCTAGCGAGCGAGCCAGATAAGAGAGTGAGCCAGATAAGAGAACAAGCAAGCGAGCCAGATATGAGAGCAAGCGAACCAGCCAGATATGAGAGCGAGCGAGCCAGATAAGAGAGCGAGCCAGACAAGAGAGCAAGCGAGCGAGCCAGATATGAGAACAAGCGAGCGAGCCAGATATGAGAGCAAGCGAGCGAGCCAGATATGAGAGCAAGCGAGCAAGCCAGATATGAGAGCAAGCGAGCAAGCCAGATGAGAGCGAGCGAGCCAGACATGAGAGCGAGCGAGCCAGATATGCGAGCGAGCGAGCCAGATAAGAGAGCGAGCCAGACAAGAGAGCAAGCGAGCGAGCCAGATGTGAGAGCAAGGGAGCCAGATATGCGAGCGAGCCATAAAAGAGCGAGACAGACAAGAGAGCAAGCGAGCGAGCCAGATATGAGAGCGAGCTAGCAAGGCAGATATAAGAGCGAGCCAGATAAGAAAGCGAGCCAGACAAGAGA